>NW_028270152.1:124828837-125011337 GCF_037043375.1 Chiloscyllium plagiosum | reverse complement strand
ATGTTTGTGAGAGATAGAGAATGAGTGTGCGTGTGAGAGAGAGAATGCGTGTGTGTGAGAGAGAGAATGTGTGTTTGCGAGAGAGAATGCAGGTGCGTGTGAGAGAGAGAATGAGTGCGTGTGAGAGAGATTGCGTGTGTGAGAGAGAATGTGTGTGTGAGAGAGAGAATGTGTTTGCGTGTGAGAGAGAGAATGAGTGTGTGTGAGAGAGAATGTGTGTGTGTGTGAGAGAGAGAATGCGTTTGAGAGAGAGAGAATGAGTGTGTGAGAGAGAGAATGTGTGTGAGAGAGAATGCGTGTGTGCGAGAGAGAGAATGCGTGTGTGCGCGAGAGAGAATGCGTGTGTGAGAGAATGCGTGTGAGACAGAGAATGCGTGTGTGAGAGAGAGAGAGAATGCGTGTGCGAGAGAGAGAATGCATGTGTGTGAGAGAGATAATGCGTGTGTGAGAGAGAGAATGTGTGTGTGTGTGAGAGAGAGAATGCGTTTGAGAGAGAGAGAATGAGTGTGTGAGAGAGAGAATGTGTGTGAGAGAGAATGCGTGTGTGTGTGAGAGAGAATGCGTGTGAGAGAGAGAGAATGTGTGTGAGAAAGAGAATGCGTGTGTGAGAGAGAGAATGTGTGTGTGTGAGAGAATGCGTGTGTGAGAGAGAATGTGTGTCTGAGAGTGAGAGAGAATGTTTGTGTGAGAGAGAGAGAATGCGAGTGAAAGAGAGAATGCGTATGTGCGAGAGAGAATGCGTGTGTGAGAGAGAGAATGTGTGTGTGAGAGAATGTGTGTCAGAGAGAGAATGTGTGTGAGAGAGAGAATGCGTGTGTGCAAGAGAGAGAATTCGTGTGCGAGTGAGAGAGAGAATGCGTGTGTGCGAGAGAGAATGCGTGTGAGAGAGAGAATGTGTGTGTGAGAGAGAATGTGTGTGTGTGAGAGAGAGAATGTGTGTGTGAGAGAGAGAGAGAATGCGTGTGCGAGAGAGAGAATGCATGTGTGTGAGAGAGATAATGCGTGTGTGTGAGAGAGAATGTGTGTGTGAGAGAGAATGCGTGTGCGTGTGAGAGAGAGAATGCGTGTGAGAGAGAGAATGTGTGTGAGAGAGAGAATGCGTGTGTGAGAGAGACAATGTGTGTGTGAGAGAGAGAATGTGTGTGAGAGAATGCGTATCTGCGAGAGAGAATGCGTGTGTGTGAGAGAGAATGTGTGTGTGTGAGAGAATGCATGTGTGAGAGAGAATGTGTGTGTGAGAGCAAGAGAGAATGCGTGTGTGAGAGAGAATGTGTGTGTGAGAGCGAGAGAGAATGTGTGTGTGTGTGAGAGAATGCGTGTGAGAGAGAGAGAATGTGTGTGAGAAAGAGAATGCGTGTGTGAGAGAGAGAATGTGTGTGTGTGAGAGAATGCGTGTGTGAGAGAGAATGTGTGTCTGAGAGCGAGAGAGAATGTGTGTGTGAGAGAGAGAGAATGCGAGTGAAAGAGAGAATGCGTATGTGCGAGAGAGAATGCGTGTGTGAGAGAGAGAATGTGTGTGTGAGAGAATGTGTGTCAGAGAGAGAATGTGTGTGAGAGAGAGAATGCGTGTGTGCAAGAGAGAGAATTCGTGTGCGAGTGAGAGAGAGAATGCGTGTGTGCGAGAGAGAATGCGTGTGAGAGAGAGAATGTGTGTGTGAGAGAGCATGTGTGTGTGTGAGAGAGAGAATGTGTGTGTGAGAGAGAGAATGTGTGTGAGAGAGAGAATGTGTGTGAGAGAGAGAATGTGTGTGAGAGAGAGAGAATGTGTGTGTGTGAGAGAGAATGCGTGTGTGCGAGAGTGAATGCGTGTGAGAGAGAGAATGTGTGTGTGAGAGAGAATGTGTGTGTGTGTGAGAGAGAATGTGTGTGAGAGAGAGAGAATGCGTGTGTGAGAGAGAATGTGTGTGTGAGAGAGAATGTGTGTGTGAGAGAGAGAATGTGTGTGTGAGAGAGAATGTGTGTGTGAGGGAGAATGTGTGTGTGAGAGAGAATGCGTGTGTTAGAGAGAATGTGTGTGTGAGAGAATGTGTGTGTGAGAGAGAGAATGTGTGTGTGAGAGAGAGAATGTGTGTGTGAGAGAGAATGTGTGTGTGAGAGAGAATGAGTGTGTTAGAGAGAATGTGTGTGTGAGAGAATGTGTGTGTGAGAGAGAGAATGCGTGTGTAAGAGAGAATGCGTGTGTGAGAGAATGTCTGTGTGAGAGAGAATGCGTGTGTGCGAGAGAATGCGTGTGTGTGAGAGAGAGAATGTGTGTGTGAGAGAATGCGTGTGTGAGAGAGAGAGAATGTGTGTGTGTGTGAGAGAGAATGTGTGTGAGAGAGAGAATGTGTGTGTGTGAGAGAGAGAATGTGTGTGTGTGAGAGAGAGAATGTGTGTGAGAGAGAGAATGTGTGTGTGAGAGAGAATGTGTGTGTGAGAGAGAGAGAATGCGTGTGTGAGAGAGAATGCGTGTGTGAGAGAATGTGTGTGTGTGAGCGAGAGAATGTGTGTGTGAGAGAGAGAGAATGTGTGTGTGTGAGAGAGAGAATGTGTGTGAGAGAGAGAATGTGTGTGTGAGAGAGAGAGAATGTGTGCGAGAGAGAGAATGTGTGCGAGAGAGAGAATGTGTGTGTGAGAGAGAGAATGTGTGCGAGAGAGAGAATGTGTGTGTGAGAGAGAGAATGTGTGTGTGAGAGAGAGAATGTGTGTGTGAGAGAGAGAATGTGTGCGAGAGAGAGAATGTTTGTGTGAGAGAGAAAATGTGTGTGTGTGAGAGAGAATGTGTGTGTGAGAGAGAGAATGTGTGTGCGAGAGAGAGAATGTGTGTGTGAGAGAGAGAATGTGTGTGTGTGAGAGAGAATGTGTGTGAGAGAGAGAGAATGTGTGCGAGAGAGAGAATGTGTGCGAGAGAGAATGTGTGTGTGAGAGAGAGAATGTGTGCGAGAGAGAGAATGTGTGTGTGAGAGAGAATGCGTGTGTGAGAGAGAGAGAATGTTTGTGAGAGAGAGAGAATGAGTGTGTGTGTGAGAGAGAGAATGCGTGTGTAAGAGAGAATGCGTGTGTGAGAGAATGTCTGTGTGAGAGAGAATGCGTGTGTGCGAGAGAATGCGTGTGTGTGAGAGAGAGAATGTGTGTGTGAGAGAGAATGCGTGTGTGAGAGAGAATGCGTGTGTGAGAGAGAATGCGTGTGATAGAGAGAAAGAGAAAATGCGTGTGAGAGAGAGAGAGAATGTGTGTGTGAGATAGAATGTGCGTGTGAGAGAGAGAATTTGTGTGTGTGTCTGAGAGAGAATGTGTGAGAGAGAGAATGTGTGTGTGAGAGAGAATGTGTGTGTGTGAGAGAGAGAATGTGTGTGTGTGAGAGAGAGAATGTGTGTGAGAGAGAGAATGTGTGTGTGAGAGAGAATGTGTGTGTGAGAGAGAGAGAAGGCGTGTGTGAGAGAGAATGCGTGTGTGAGAGAATGTGTGTGTGTGAGCGAGAGAATGTGTGTGTGAGAGAGAGAGAATGTGTGTGTATGAGAGAGAGAATGTGTGTGAGAGAGAGAATGTGTGTGTGAGAGAGAGAGAATGTGTGCGAGAGAGAGAATATGTGCGAGAGAGAGAATGTGTGTGTGAGAGAGAGAATGTGTGCGAGAGAGAGAATGTGTGTGTGAGAGAGAGAATGTGTGTGTGAGAGAGAGAATGTGTGTGTGAGAGAGAGAATGTGTGCGAGAGAGAGAATGTTTGTGTGAGAGAGAGAATGTGTGTGTGTGAGAGAGAATGTGTGTGTGAGAGAGAGAATGTGTGTGCGAGAGAGAGAATGTGTGTGTGAGAGAGAGAATGTGTGTGTGTGAGAGAGAATGTGTGTGAGAGAGAGAGAATGTGTGCGAGAGAGAGAATGTGTGCGAGAGAGAATGTGTGTGTGAGAGAGAGAATGTGTGCGAGAGAGAGAATGTGTGTGTGAGAGAGAATGTGTGTGTGTGAGAGAGAATGTGTGTGTGAGAGAGAATGCGTGTGTGTGAGAGAGAATGTGTGTGTGAGAGAGAGAATGTGTGTGTGAGAGAGAGAATGTGTGTGTGTGAGAGAGAATGTGTGTGTGAGAGAGAATGCGTGTGTGTGAGAGAGAATGTGTGTGTGAGAAAGAATTCGTGTGTGTGAGAGAGAATGTGTGTGTGAGAGAGAGAATGTGTGTGCGAGAGAGAATGCGTGTGTGAGAGAGAATGCGTGTGTGAGAGAGAATGTGTGTGTGAGAGAGCGAATGTGTGTGTCAGAGAGAATGCGTGTGTTAGAGAGAATGCGTGTGTGAGAGAGAATGTGTGTGTGTGAGAGAGAATGTGTGTGTGAGAGAGAATGTGTGTGTGTGAGAGAGAATGCGTGTGTGATTGAGAATGTGTGTGTGAGAGAGAGAATGTGTGTGTGAGAGAGAATGTGTGTGTGAGAGAGAATGTGTGTGTGAGAGAGAGAATGTGTGTGTGAGAGAGAGAATGTGTGTGTGAGAGAGAATGTGTGTGCGTGTGAGAGAGAGAATGAGTGTGTGAGAGAGAGAATGCGTGTGTGAGAGAGAATGTGTGTGCGTGTGGGAGAGAGAATGCGTGTGTGCGAGAGAGAGAATGCGTGTGTGTGAGAGAGAGAATGTTTGTGAGAGAGAGAGAATGAGTGTGCGTGTGAGAGAGAGAATGCGTGTGTGTGAGAGAGAGAATGTGTGTGTGCGAGAGAGAATGTGGGTGCGTGTGAGAAAGAGAAAGAGTGCGTGTGAGAGAGATTGCGTGTGTGAGAGAGAATGTGTGTGTGTGAGAGAGAATGCGTGTGCGTGTGAGAGAGAGAATGAGCGTGTGTGAGAGAGAATGTGTGTGTGTGAGAGAGAGAGAATGCGTGTGAGAGAGAGAGAATGAGTGTGTGAGAGAGAATGCGTGTGTGCAAGAGAGAGAATGCGTGTGTGCGAGAGAGAGAATACGTGTGTGAGAGAATGCGTGTGCGTGTGAGACAGAGAATGCGTGTGTGAGAGAGAGAATGTGTGTGTGTGAGAGAGAATGCGTATGTGTGAGAGAGAGAGAATGTGTGTGTGAGAGAGAATGTGTGTGTGGGAGAGAATGCGTGTGAGAGAGAATGTGTGTGTGAGAGAGAGAGGCTGCGTGAGAGAGAGAATGCGTGTGTGTGAGAGAGAGAGAATGTTTGTGAGAGAGAGAAAATGCGAGTGTGAGAGAGAGAATGCGTGTGTGAGAGAGAATGTGTGTGCGTGTGAGAGAGAGAATGCGTGTGCAAGAGAGAGAATGCGTGTGTGAGAGAGAGAGAATGTTTGTGAGAGAGAGAGAATGAGTGTGTGTGTGAGAGAGAGAATGCGTGTGTAAGAGAGAATGCGTGTGTGAGAGAATGTCTGTGTGAGAGAGAATGCGTGTGTGCGAGAGAATGCGTGTGTGTGAGAGAGAGAATGTGTGTGTGAGAGAGAATGCGTGTGTGAGAGAGAATGCGTGTGTGAGAGAGAATGCGTGTGATAGAGAGAAAGAGAAAATGCGTGTGAGAGAGAGAGAGAATGTGTGTGTGAGATAGAATGTGCGTGTGAGAGAGAGAATTTGTGTGTGTGTCTGAGAGAGAATGTGTGAGAGAGAGAATGTGTGTGTGAGAGAGAATGTGTGTGTGGGAGAGATTGCGTGTGAGAGAGAATGCGTGTGTGAGAGAGAGAGACTGCGTGAGAGAGAGAATGCGTGTGTGAGAGAGAGAGAGAATGTTTGTGAGAGAGAGAAAATGCGTGTGTGAGAGAGAGAATGCGTGTGTGAGAGAGAATGTGTGTGCGTGTGAGAGAGAGAATGCGTGTGTGAGAGAGAGAATGCGTGTGTGAGAGAGAGAGAATGTTTGTGAGAGAGAGAGAGTGAGTGTGCGTGTGAGAGAGAGAATGCGTGTGTGTGAGGGAGAGAATGTGTGTGTGCGAGAGAGAATGCGGGTGCGTGTGAGAGAGAGAATGAATGTGTGTGAGAGAGAATGCGTGTGTGAGAGAGAATGTGTGTGTGAGAGAGAGAATGCGTGTGCGTGTGAGAGAGAGAATGAGTGTGTGTGAGAGAGAATGTGTGTGTGAGAGAGAATGTGTGTGTGAGAGAGAGAGAGAATGCGTGTGAGAGAGAGAGAATGAGTGTGTGAGAGAGAGAATGTGTGTGAGAGAGAATGCGTGTGTGAGAGAGAGAGAATGTTTGTGAGAGAGAGAGAATGAGTGTGCGTGAGAAAGAGAGAATGCGTGTGTGTGAGAGAGAGAATGTGTGTGTGCGAGAGAGAATGCGGGTGCGTGTGAGAGAGAGAATGAGTGCGTGTGAGAGAGATTGCGTGTGTGAGAGAGAATGTGTGTGTGAGAGAGAGAATGCGTGTGCGTGTGAGAGAGAGAATGAGCGTGTGTGAGAGAGAATGTGTGTGTGTGAGAGAGAGAATGCGTGTGAGAGAGAGAGAATGAGTGTGTGAGAGAGAGAATGTGTGTGAGAGAGGATGCGTGTGTGCGAGAGAGAGAATGCGTGTGTGCGAGAGAGAGAATGCGTGTGTGAGAGAATGTGTGTGCGTGTGAGACAGAGAATGCGTGTGTGAGAGAGAGAGAGAATGCGTGTGCGAGAGAGAGAATGCGTGTGTGTGAGAGAGATAATTCGTGTGTGAGAGAGAGAATGTGTGTGAGAGAGAGAATGCGTGTGCGTGTGAGAGAGAGAGAATGCGTGTGAGAGAGAGAATGTGTGTGTGAGAGAGAATGCGTGTGTGAGAGAGAGAATGTGTGTGTGAGAGAGAGAATGTGTGTGTGAGAGAGAGAATGTGTGTGAGAGAATGCGTATGTGCAAGAGAGAATGCGTGTGTGAGAGAGAGAATGTGTGTGTGTGAGAGAATGCGTGTGTGAGAGAGAATGTGTGTGTGAGAGCAAGAGAGAATGTGTGTGAGAGCGAGAGAGAATGCGAGTGAGAGAGAGAATGCATATGTGCGAGAGAGAATGCGTGTGTGAGAGAGAGAATGTGTGTGAGAAAGAGAATGCGTGTGTGAGAGAGAGAATGTGTGTGTGTGAGAGAATGCGTGTGTGAGAGAGAATGTGTGTGTGAGAGCGAGAGAGAATGTGTGTGTGAGAGAGAGAATGCGTGTGAGAGAGAGAGAATGTGTGTGAGAAAGAGAATGCGTGTGTGAGAGAGAGAATGTGTGTGTGTGAGAGAATGCGTGTGTGAGAGAGAATGTGTGTGTGAGAGCGAGAGAGAATGTGTGTGAGAGAGAGAATGCGAGTGAAAGAGAGAATGCGTATGTGCGAGAGAGAATGCGTGTGTGAGAGAGAGAATGTGTGTGTGAGAGAATGTGTGTCAGAGAGAGAATGTGTGTGAGAGAGAGAATGCGTGTGTGTGAGAGAGAGAATGTGTGTGTGAAAGAGAGAATGCGTGTGTGTGAGAGAGAGAATGTGTGTGTGTGAGAGAGAGAATGTGTGTGTGAGAGAGAATGTGTGTGTGTGAGAGAGAGAATGTTTGTGTGTGAGAGAGAGAATGTGTGTGAGAGAGAGAATGTGTGTGTGAGAGAGAATGTGTGTGTGAGAGAGAGAGAATGCGTGTGTGAGAGAGAATGCATGTGTGAGAGAATGTGTGTGTGTGAGAGAGAGAATGTATGTGTGAGAGAGAATGTGTGTGTGAGAGAGAGAGAATGTGTGTGTGTGAGAGAGTGAATGTGTGTGAGAGAGAGAATGTGTGTGTGAGAGAGAGAATGTGTGCGAGAGACAGAATGTGTGTGTGAGAGAGAGAGAATGTATGCGAGAGAGAGAATGTATGTGTGTGAGAGAGAATGTGTGCGAGAGAGAGAATGTGTGTGTGAGAGAGAGAGAATGTGTGCGAGAGAGAGAATGTGTGTGTGAGAGAGAGAATGTTTGCGAGAGAGAGAATGTGTGCGAGAGAGAGAATGTGTGTGTGAGAGAGAGAATGTGTGTGCGAGAGAGAGAATGTGTGTGTGAGAGAGAGAGAATGTGTGCGAGAGAGAGAATGTGTGTGTGAGAGAGAGAATGTGTGCGAGAGAGATAATGTGTGCGAGAGAGAGAATGTGTGTGTGAGAGAGAGAATGTGTGTGCGAGAGAGAGAATGTGTGTGTGAGAGAGAGGATGTGTGTGTGTGAGAGAGAATGTGTGTGTGAGAGAGAGAATGTGTGCGAGAGAGAGAATGTGTGCGAGAGAGAGAATGTGTGTGTGTGAGAGACAATGTGTGCGAGAGAGAGAATGTGTATCTGAGAGAGAGAATGTGTGCGAGAGAGAGAATGTGTGTGAGAGAGAGAATGTGTGTGTGAGAGAGAGAATGTGTGTGTGAGAGAGAACGCGTGTGTGTGAGAGAGAATGTGTGTGTGAGAGAGAGAATGTGTGTGTGAGTGAGAGAATGTGTGTGTGTGAGAGAGAATGTGTGTGTGAGAGAGAATGCGTGTGTGTGAGAGAGAATGTGTGTGTGTGAGAGAGAATGTGTGTGCGAGAGAGAATGTGTGTGTGAGAGAGAATGTGTGTGTGAGAGAGAGAATGTGTGTGTGCGAGAGAATGTGTGTGTGTGAGAGAGAATGCGTGTGTGAGAGAGAATGTGTGTGTGAGAGAGAGAATGTGTGTGTGAGACAGAATGTGTGCGAGAGAGAGAATGTGTGTGTGAGAGAGAGAATGTATGCGAGAGAGAGAATGAGTGTGTGAGAGAGAATGTGTGTGTGAGAGAGAGAATGTGTGTGAGAGAGAGAATGTGTGTGTGAGAGAGAATGTGTGTGTGTGTCTGAGAGAGAATGTGTGAGAGAGAGAATGTGTGTGTGAGAGAGAATGTGTGTGTGGGAGAGATTGCGTGTGAGAGAGAATGCGTGTGTGAGAGAGAGAGACTGCGTGAGAGAGAGAATGCGTGTGTGAGAGAGAATGCGTGTGATAGAGAGAAAGAGAAAATGCGTGTGAGAGAGAGAGAGAATGTGTGTGTGAGATAGAATGTGCGTGTGAGAGTGAGAATTTGTGTGTGTGTCTGAGAGAGAATGTGTGAGAGAGAGAATGTGTGTGTGAGAGAGAATGTGTGTGTGGGAGAGATTGCGTGTGAGAGAGAATGCGTGTGTGAGAGAGAGAGACTGCGTGAGAGAGAGAATGCGTGTGTGAGAGAGAGAGAGAATGTTTGTGAGAGAGAGAAAATGCGTGTGTGAGAGAGAGAATGCGTGTGTGAGAGAGAATGTGTGTGCGTGTGAGAGAGAGAATGCGTGTGTGAGAGAGAGAATGCGTGTGTGAGAGAGAGAGAATGTTTGTGAGAGAGAGAGAGTGAGTGTGCGTGTGAGAGAGAGAATGCGTGTGTGTGAGGGAGAGAATGTGTGTGTGCGAGAGAGAATGCGGGTGCGTGTGAGAGAGAGAATGAATGTGTGTGAGAGAGAATGCGTGTGTGAGAGAGAATGTGTGTGTGAAAGAGAGAATGCGTGTGCGTGTGAGAGAGAGAATGAGTGTGTGTGAGAGAGAATGTGTGTGTGAGAGAGAATGTGTGTGTGAGAGAGAGAGAGAATGCGTGTGAGAGAGAGAGAATGAGTGTGTGAGAGAGAGAATGTGTGTGAGAGAGAATGCGTGTGTGAGAGAGAGAGAATGTTTGTGAGAGAGAGAGAATGAGTGTGCGTGAGAAAGAGAGAATGCGTGTGTGTGAGAGAGAGAATGTGTGTGTGCGAGAGAGAATGCGGGTGCGTGTGAGAGAGAGAATGAGTGCGTGTGAGAGAGATTGCGTGTGTGAGAGAGAATGTGTGTGTGAGAGAGAGAATGCGTGTGCGTGTGAGAGAGAGAATGAGCGTGTGTGAGAGAGAATGTGTGTGTGTGAGAGAGAGAGAATGCGTGTGAGAGAGAGAGAATGAGTGTGTGAGAGAGAGAATGTGTGTGAGAGAGGATGCGTGTGTGCGAGAGAGAGAATGCGTGTGTGCGAGAGAGAGAATGCGTGTGTGAGAGAATGTGTGTGCGTGTGAGACAGAGAATGCGTGTGTGAGAGAGAGAGAGAATGCGTGTGCGAGAGAGAGAATGCGTGTGTGTGAGAGAGATAATTCGTGTGTGAGAGAGAGAATGTGTGTGAGAGAGAGAATGCGTGTGCGTGTGAGAGAGAGAGAATGCGTGTGAGAGAGAGAATGTGTGTGTGAGAGAGAATGCGTGTGTGAGAGAGAGAATGTGTGTGTGAGAGAGAGAATGTGTGTGTGAGAGAGAGAATGTGTGTGAGAGAATGCGTATGTGCAAGAGAGAATGCGTGTGTGAGAGAGAGAATGTGTGTGTGTGAGAGAATGCGTGTGTGAGAGAGAATGTGTGTGTGAGAGCAAGAGAGAATGTGTGTGAGAGCGAGAGAGAATGCGAGTGAGAGAGAGAATGCATATGTGCGAGAGAGAATGCGTGTGTCAGAGAGAGAATGTGTGTGAGAAAGAGAATGCGTGTGTGAGAGAGAGAATGTGTGTGTGTGAGAGAATGCGTGTGTGAGAGAGAATGTGTGTGTGAGAGCGAGAGAGAATGTGTGTGTGAGAGAGAGAATGCGTGTGAGAGAGAGAGAATGTGTGTGAGAAAGAGAATGCGTGTGTGAGAGAGAGAATGTGTGTGTGTGAGAGAATGCGTGTGTGAGAGAGAATGTGTGTGTGAGAGCGAGAGAGAATGTGTGTGAGAGAGAGAATGCGAGTGAAAGAGAGAATGCGTATGTGCGAGAGAGAATGCGTGTGTGAGAGAGAGAATGTGTGTGTGAGAGAATGTGTGTCAGAGAGAGAATGTGTGTGAGAGAGAGAATGCGTGTGTGTGAGAGAGAGAATGTGTGTGTGAAAGAGAGAATGCGTGTGTGTGAGAGAGAGAATGTGTGTGTGTGAGAGAGAGAATGTGTGTGTGAGAGAGAATGTGTGTGTGTGAGAGAGAGAATGTTTGTGTGTGAGAGAGAGAATGTGTGTGAGAGAGAGAATGTGTGTGTGAGAGAGAATGTGTGTGTGAGAGAGAGAGAATGCGTGTGTGAGAGAGAATGCATGTGTGAGAGAATGTGTGTGTGTGAGAGAGAGAATGTATGTGTGAGAGAGAATGTGTGTGTGAGAGAGAGAGAATGTGTGTGTGTGAGAGAGTGAATGTGTGTGAGAGAGAGAATGTGTGTGTGAGAGAGAGAAAGTGTGCGAGAGACAGAATGTGTGTGTGAGAGAGAGAGAATGTATGCGAGAGAGAGAATGTATGTGTGTGAGAGAGAATGTGTGCGAGAGAGAGAATGTGTGTGTGAGAGAGAGAGAATGTGTGCGAGAGAGAGAATGTGTGTGTGAGAGAGAGAATGTTTGCGAGAGAGAGAATGTGTGCGAGAGAGAGAATGTGTGTGTGAGAGAGAGAATGTGTGTGCGAGAGAGAGAATGTGTGTGTGAGAGAGAGAGAATGGGTGCGAGAGAGAGAATGTGTGTGTGAGAGAGAGAATGTGTGCGAGAGAGAGAATGTGTGCGAGAGAGAGAATGTGTGTGTGAGAGAGAGAATGTGTGTGCGAGAGAGAGAATGTGTGTGTGAGAGAGAGGATGTGTGTGTGTGAGAGAGAATGTGTGTGTGAGAGAGAGAATGTGTGCGAGAGAGAGAATGTGTGCGAGAGAGAGAATGTGTGTGTGAGAGACAATGTGTGCGAGAGAGAGAATGTGTATCTGAGAGAGAGAATGTGTGCGAGAGAGAGAATGTGTGTGAGAGAGAGAATGTGTGTGTGTGAGAGAGAATGTGTGTGTGAGAGAGAACGCGTGTGTGTGAGAGAGAATGTGTGTGTGAGAGAGAGAATGTGTGTGTGAGTGAGAGAATGTGTGTGTGTGAGAGAGAATGTGTGTGTGAGAGAGAATGCGTGTGTGTGAGAGAGAATGTGTGTGTGTGAGAGAGAATGTGTGTGCGAGAGAGAATGTGTGTGTGAGAGAGAATGTGTGTGTGAGAGAGAGAATGTGTGTGTGCGAGAGAATGTGTGTGTGTGAGAGAGAATGCGTGTGTGAGAGAGAATGTGTGTGTGAGAGAGAGAATGTGTGTGTGAGACAGAATGTGTGCGAGAGAGAGAATGTGTGTGTGAGAGAGAGAATGTATGCGAGAGAGAGAATGAATGTGTGAGAGAGAATGTGTGTGTGAGAGAGAGAATGTGTGTGAGAGAGAGAATGTGTGTGTGAGAGAGAATGTGTGTGTGTGAGAGAATGCGTGTGTATGAGAGAATGCGTGTGTGAGAGAGAATGTGTGTGAGAGAGAGAATGCGTGTGTCAGAGAGAATGCGTGAGTGAGAGAGAGAATGCGTGTGTGAGAGTGAGAATGTGTGTGTCAGAGAGAGAATGCGTGTGTGTGAGAGAGAGAATGTGTGTGTGAGAGAGAATGTGTGTGTGAGAGAGAGAATGCGTGTGTCAGAGAGAATGCGTGTGTGAGAGAGAGAATGCGTGTGTGAGAGAGAGAATGTGTGTGTGAGTGAGAGAATGCGTGTGTGTGAGAGAGAGAATGTGTGTGTGAGAGAGAAAGCGTGTGTCAGAGAGAATGCGTGTGTCAGAGAGAGAATGTGTGTGTGAGAGAGAATATGTGTGTGAGAGAGAGAATGTGTGTGTGTGCGAGAGAATGTGTGTGTGAGAGAGAGAATGCGTGTGTCAGAGAGAATGCGTGTGTGCAAGAGAGAGAATGTGTGTGTGAGAGAGAATGTTTGTCAGAGAGAGAATGTGTGTGTGAGAGAGAGAGAATGTGTGCGAGAGAGAGAATGTGTGCGAGAGAGAGAATGTGTGTGTGAGAGAGAGAATGTGTGCGAGAGAGAGAAAGTGTGTGTGTGAGAGAGAGAGAATGTGTGCGAGAGAGAGAATGTGTGTGTGAGAGAGAGAATGTGTGTGGGAGAGAGAATGTGTGTGTGAGAGAGAGAGAATGTGTGCGAGAGAGAGAATGTGTGCGAGAGAGAGAATGTGTGTGTGAGAGAGAGAATGTATGCGAGAGAGAGAATGTGTGTGTGAGAGAGAATGTGTGTGTGAGAGAGAGAATGTGTGCGAGAGAGAGAATGTGTGCGAGAGAGAGAATGTGCGTGTGAGAGAGAGAATGTGTGTGTGTGAGAGAGAATGTGTGTGTGAGAGAGAGAATGTGTGTGCGAGAGAGAGAATGTGTGTGTGAGAGAGAGAATGTGTGTGTGTGAGAGAGAATGTGTGTGTGAGAGAGAGAATGTGTGCGAGAGAGAGAATGTGTGCGAGAGAGAGAATGTGTGTGTGTGAGAGAGAATGTGTGCGAGAGAGAGAATGTGTGCGAGAGAGAGAATGTGTGTGTGAGAGAGAATGTGTGTGTGAGAGAGAGAATGTGTGTGTGAGAGAGAGAATGTGTGTGTGAGAGAGAGAATGTGTGTGTGAGAGAGAATGAGTGTGTGTGAGAGAGAATGTGTGTGTGAGAGAGAGAATGTGTGTGTGAGAGAGAGAATGTGTGTGTGTGAGAGAATGTGTGTGTGAGAGAGAATGTGTGTGTGAGAGAGAGAATGTGTGTGTGTGAGAGAGAGAATGTGTGTGTGTGAGAGAGAATGTGTGTGTGAGAGAGAGAATATGTGTGAGAGAGAGAATGTGTGTGTGAGAGAGAATGTGTGTGTGAGAGAGAGAATGTGTGTGTGAGAGAGAATGTGTGTGTGAGAGAGAGAATGTGTGTGAGAGAGAGAATGTGAGTGTGTGAGAGAATGCGTGTTTGAGAGAGAATGCGTGTGTGAGAGAGAATGTGTGTGTGTGAGAGAGAATGCGTGTTTCAGAGAGAATGCGTGTGTGAGAGAGAGAATGCGTGTGTGAGAGAGAGAATGTGTGTGTGAGAGAGAGAATGCGTGTGTGTGAGAGAGAGAATGTGTGTGTGAGAGAGAATGTGTGTGTGAGAGAGAGAATGCGTGTGTGAGTGAGAGAATGCGTGTGTGAGAGAGAGAATGCGTGTGTGAGAGAGAGAATGTGTGTGTGTGAGAGAATGCGTGTGTGAGTGAGAATGTGTGTGTGAGAGCGAGAGAGAATGTGTGTGTGAGAGAGAGAATGCGTGTGAGAGAGAGAGAATGTGTGTGAGAAAGAGAATGCGTGTGTGAGAGAGAAAATGTGTGTGTGCGAGAGAATGCGTGTGTGAGAGAGAATGTGTGTGTGAGAGCGAGAGAGAATGTGTGTGAGAGAGAGAGAGAATGCGAGTGAAAGAGAGAATGCGTATGTGCGAGAGAGAATGCGTGTGTGTGAGTGAGAATGTGTGTGTGAGAGAATGTGTGTCAGAGAGAGAATGTGTGTGAGAGAGATAATGCGTGTGTGCAAGAGAGAGAGAGAATTCGTGTGAGAGTGAGAGAGAGAATGCGTGTGTGCGAGAGAGAATGCGTGTGAGAGAGAGAATGTGTGTGTGAGAGAGAATGTGTGTGAGAGAGAGAATGTGTGTGTGAGAGAGAGAATGTGTGTGAGAGAGAGAATGTGTGTGAGAGAGAGAATGTGTGTGAGAGAGAGAGAATGTGTGTGTGTGAGAGAGAATGCGTGTGTGCGAGAGTGAATGCGTGTGAGAGAGAGAATGTGTGTGTGAGAGAGAATGTGTGTGTGTGAGAGAGAGAATGTGTGTGTGAGAGAGAGAATGCGTGTGTGAGAGAGAATGTGTGTGTGAGAGAGAATGTGTGTGTGAGAGAGAGAATGTGTGTGTGAGAGAGAATGTGTGTGTGAGGGAGAATGTGTGTGTGAGAGAGAATGCGTGTGTTAGAGAGAATGTGTGTGTGAGAGAATGTGTGTGTGAGAGAGAGAATGTGTGTGTGTGAGAGAGAATGTGTGTGTGAGAGAGAATGTGTGTGTGTGAGAGAGAGAATGTGTGTGTGAGAGAGAATGTGTGTGTGAGAGAGAATGTGTGTGTGAGAGAGAATGGGTGTGTTAGAGTGAATGTGTGTGTGAGAGAATGTGTGTGTGAGAGAGAGAATGCGTGTGTAAGAGAGAATGCGTGTGTGAGAGAATGTCTGTGTGAGAGAGAATGCGTGTGTGCGAGAGAATGCGTGTGTGTGAGAGAGAGAATGTGTGTGTGAGAGAGAATGCGTGTGTGAGAGAGAGAGAATGTGTGTGTGAGAGAGAGAGAATGTGTGTGTGAGAGAGAATGTGTGTGTGTGTGAGAGAGAGAATGTGTGTGTGTGTGAGAGAGAATGTGTGTGAGAGAGCGAATGTGTGTGTGAGAGAGAATGTGTGTGTGAGAGAGAGAGAATGCGTGTGTGAGAGAGAATGCATGTGTGAGAGAATGTGTGTGTGTGAGAGAGAGAATGTATGTGTGAGAGAGAATGTGTGTGTGTGAGAGAGAGAATGTGTGTGTGTGAGAGAGAGAATGTGTGTGAGAGAGAGAATGTGTGTGTGAGAGAGAGAATGTGTGCGAGAGAGAGAATGTGTGTGTGAGAGAGAGAGAATGTGTGCGAGAGAGAGAATGTGTGTGTGAGAGAGAGAATGTGTGCGAGAGAGGATGCGTGTGTGCGAGAGAGAGAATGTGTGTGTGAGAGAGAGAATGTGTGTGCGAGAGAGAGAATGTGTGTGTGAGAGAGAGAGAATGTGTGCGAGAGAGAGAATGTGTGTGAGAGAGAGAATGTGTGCGAGAGAGAGAATGTGTGCGAGAGAGAGAATGTGTGTGTGAGAGAGAGAATGTGCGCGAGAGAGTGAATGTGTGTGTGAGAGAGAATGTGTGTGTGAGAGAGAGAATGTGTGCGAGAGAGAGAATGTCTGCGAGAGAGAGAATGTGTGTGTGAGAGAGAGAATGCGTGTGTGTGAGAGAGAATGTGTGTGTGAGAGAGAGAATGTGTGTGCGAGAGAGAGAATGTGTGTGTGTGAGAGAGTATGTGTGTGTGTGAGAGAGAATGTGTGTTTGAGAGAGAGAATGTGTGCGAGAGAGAGAATGTGTGCGAGAGAGAGAATGTGTGTGTGTGAGAGAGAATGTGTACGAGAGAGAGAATGTGTGTCTGAGAGAGAGAATGTGTGCGAGAGAGAGAATGTGTGTGTGAGAGAGAATGTGTGTGTGTGAGAGAGAATGTGTGTGAGAGAGAGAACGCGTGTGTGTGAGACAGAATGTGTGTGTGAGAGAGAGAATGTGTGTGTGTGAGAGAGAATGTGTGTGTGTGAGAGAGAATGCGTGTGTGTGAGAAAGAATGTGTGTGTGAGAGAGAATGCGTGTGTGTGAGAGAGAATGTGTGTGTGTGAGAGAGAATGTGTGTGCGAGAGAGAATGTGTGTGTGAGAGAGAATGTGTGTGTGAGAGAGAGAATGTGTGTGTGAGAGAGAATGTGTGTGTGTGAGAGAGAATGCGTGTGTGAGAGAGAATGTGTGTGTGAGAGAGAGAGAATGTGTGTGTGAGAGAGAATGTGTGTGTGAGAGAGAATGTGTGTGTGAGAGAGAATGGGTGTGTTAGAGTGAATGTGTGTGTGAGAGAATGTGTGTGTGAGAGAGAGAATGCGTGTGTCAGAGAGAATGCGTGTGTGAGAGAATGTCTGTGTGAGAGAGAATGCGTGTGTGCGAGAGAATGCGTGTGTGTGAGAGAGAGAATGTGTGTGTGAGAGAGAATGCGTGTGTGAGAGAGAGAGAATGTGTGTGTGTGAGAGAGAGAATGTGTGTGTGTGAGAGAGAGAATGTGTGTGAGAGAGAGAATGTGTGTGTGAGAGAGAATGTGTGTGTGAGAGAGAGAGAATGCGTGTGTGAGAGAGAATGCATGTGTGAGAGAATGTGTGTGTGTGAGAGAGAGAATGTATGTGTGAGAGAGAATGTGTGTGTGTGAGAGAGAGAATGTGTGTGTGTGAGAGAGAGAATGTGTGTGAGAGAGAGAATGTGTGTGTGAGAGAGAGAATGTGTGCGAGAGAGAGAATGTGTGTGTGAGAGAGAGAGAATGTGTGCGAGAGAGAGAATGTGTGTGTGAGAGAGAGAATGTGTGCGAGAGAGAGAATGTGTGTGTGAGTGAGAGAGAATGTGTGCGAGAGAGAGAATGTGTGTGTGAGAGAGAGAATGTGTGCGAGAGAGAGAATGTGTGCGAGAGAGAGAATGTGTGTGTGAGAGAGAGAATGTGTGTGCGAGAGAGAGAATGTGTGTGTGAGAGAGAGAGAATGTGTGCGAGAGAGAGAATGTGTGTGTGAGAGAGAGAATGTGTGCGAGAGAGAGAATGTGTGCGAGAGAGAGAATGTGTGTGTGAGAGAGAGAATGTGTGCGAGAGAGTGAATGTGTGTGTGAGAGAGAATGTGTGTGTGAGAGAGAGAATGTGTGCGAGAGAGAGAATGTCTGCGAGAGAGAGAATGTGTGTGTGAGAGAGAGAATGCGTGTGTGTGAGAGAGAATGTCTGTGTGAGAGAGAGAATGTGTGTGCGAGAGAGAGAATGTGTGTGTGAGAGAGAGTATGTGTGTGTGTGAGAGAGAATGTGTGTGTGAGAGAGAGAATGTGCGCGAGAGAGAGAATGTGTGCGAGAGAGAGAATGTGTGTGTGTGAGAGAGAATGTGTGCGAGAGAGAGAATGTGTGTCTGAGAGAGAGAATGTGTGCGAGAGAGAGAATGTGTGTGAGAGAGAATGTGTGTGTGTGAGAGAGAATGTGTGTGAGAGAGAGAACGCGTGTGTGTGAGAGAGAATGTGTGTGTGAGAGAGAGAATGTGTGTGTGAGAGAGAGAATGTGTGTGTGTGAGAGAGAATGTGTGTGTGAGAGAGAATGCGTATGTGTGAGAGAGAATGTGTGTGTGAGAGAGAATGCGTGTGTGTGAGAGAGAATGTGTGTGTGTGAGAGAGAATGTGTGTGCGAGAGAGAATGTATGTGTGAGAGAGAATGTGTGTGTGAGAGAGAGAATGTGTGTGTGAGAGAGAATGTGTGTGTGTGAGAGAGAATGCGTGTGTGAGAGAGAATGTGTGTGTGAGAGAGAGAATGTGTGTGTGAGAGAGAATGTGTGTGTGAGAGAGAATGTGTGTGTGAGAGAGAATGTGTTTGTGTGAGAGAGAGAATGTGTGTGTGAGAGAGAATGTGAGTGTGTGAGAGAGAATGTGTGTGTGAGAGAGAGAATGTGTGTGTGAGAGAGAGAATGTGTGTGTGAGAGAGTATGTGTGTGTGAGAGACAATGTGTGTGTGAGAGAGAGAATGTGTGTGTGAGAGAGAGAATGTGTGTGTGAGAGAGAATGTGTGTGTGAGAGAGAGAATGTGTGTGAGAGAGAGAATGTGTGTGTGAGAGAGAATGTATGTGTGAGAGAATGCGTGTGTGAGAGAGAATGCGTGTGTGAGAGAGAATGTGTGTGAGAGAGAGAATGCGTGTGTCAGAGAGAATGCGTGAGTGAGAGAGAGAATGCGTGTGTGAGAGTGAGAATGTGTGTGTCAGAGAGAGAATGCGTGTGTGTGAGAGAGAGAATGTGTGTGTGAGAGAGAATGTGTGTGTGAGAGAGAGAATGCGTGTGTCAGAGAGAATGCGTGTGTGTGAGAGAGAATGTGTGTGTGAGAGAGAGAATGTGTGTGTGAGTGAGAGAATGCGTGTGTGTGAGAGAGAGAATGTGTGTGTGAGAGAGAATGCGTGTGTCAGAGAGAACGCGTGTGTCAGAGAGAGAATGTGTGTGAGAGAGAGAATATGTGTGTGAGAGAGAGAATGTGTGTGTGTGAGAGAGAATGTGTGTGTGAGAGAGAGAATGCGCGTGTCAGAGAGAATGCGTGTGTGCAAGAGTGAGAATGCGTGTGTGAGAGAGAATGTTTGTCAGAGAGAGAATGTGTGTGTGAGAGAGAGAGAATGTGTGCGAGAGAGAGAATGTGTGCGAGAGAATGTGTGTGTGAGAGAGAGAATGTGTGCGAGAGAGAGAAAGTGTGTGTGTGTGAGAGAGAGAATGTGTGCGAGAGAGAGAATGCGTGTGTGAGAGAGAGAATGTGTGTGAGAGAGAGAATGTGTGTGTGAGAGAGAGAGAATGTGTGTGTGAGAGAGAATGTGTGCGAGAGAGAGAATGTGTGTGTGAGAGAGAGAATGTATGCGAGAGAGAGAATGTGTGTGAGAGAGAATGTGTGTGTGAGAGAGAGAATGTGTGCGAGAGAGACAATGTGTGCGAGAGAGAGAATGTGCGTGTGAGAGAGAGAATGTGTGTGTGTGAGAGAGAATGTGTGTGTGAGAGAGAGAATGTGTGTGCGAGAGAGAGAATGTGTGTGTGTGAGAGAGAATGTGTGTGTGTGAGAGAGAATGTGTGTGTGAGAGAGAGAATGTGTGCGAGAGAGAGAATGTGTGCGAGAGAGAGAATGTGTGTGTGTGAGAGAGAATGTGTGCGAGAGAGAGAATGTGTGTCTGAGAGAGAGAATGTGTGCGAGAGAGAGAATGTGTGTGTGAGAGAGAATGTGTGTGTGAGAGAGAGAATGTGTGTGTGAGAGAGAATGCGTGTGTGTGTGAGAGAATGTGTGTGTGAGAGAGAGAATGTGTGTGTGTGAGAGAGAATGTGTGTGTGAGAGAGAGAATCTGTGTGTGAGAGAGAGAATGTGTGTGTGTGAGAGAATGTGTGTGTGTGAGAGAATGTGTGTGTGAGAGAGAGAATGTGTGTGTGAGAGAGAGAGAATGTGTGTGTGTGAGAGAGAATGTGTGTGTGAGAGAGAGAATGTGTGTGTGAGAGAGAGAATGTGTGTGTGAGAGAGAATGTGTGTGTGAGAGAGAATGTGTGTGTGAGAGAGAGAATGTGTGTGAGAGAGAGAATGTGTGTGTGTGAGAGAATGTGTGTGTGAGAGAGAGAATGTGTGTGAGAGAGAGAATGTGTGTGTGTGAGAGAATGCGTGTGTGAGAGAGAATGCGTGTGTGAGAGAGAATGTGTGTGTGTGAGAGAGAATGCGTTTTTCAGAGAGAATGCGTGTGCGAGAGAGAGAATGCGTGTGTGAGAGAGAGAATGTGTGTGTGAGAGAGAGAATGCGTGTGTGGGAGAGAGAGAATGTGTGTGTGAGAGAGAATGTGTGTGTGAGAGAGAGAATGCGTGTGTCAGAGTGAATGTGTGTGTGCAAGAGAGAGAATGCGTGTGTGAGAGAGAGAATGTGTGTGTGAGTGAGAGAATGCATGTGTGTGAGAGAGAGAATGTGTGTGTGAGAGAGAATGCGTGTGTCAGAGAGAATGCGTGTGTCAGAGAGAGAATGTGTGTGTGTGAGAGAATATGTGTGTGAGAGAGAGAATGTGCGTGAGAGAGAGAGAATGTGTGTGTGAGAGAGAGAATGCGTGTGTCAGAGAGAATGCGTGTGTGCAAGAGAGAGAATGTGTGTGAGAGAGAATGTGTGTGTGAGAGAGAATGTGTGTCAGAGAGAGAGAGAATGTGTGTGAGAGAGAGAATGCGTGTGTGCAAGAGAGAGAGAATGCGTGTTAGAGAGAGAGAGAGAGAATGTGTGTGTGAGAGAGAGAGAGAATGCGTGTGTGAGAGAGAATGCGTGTGTGAGAAAGAATGCGTGTGAGAGAGAGAGAATGCGTGTGAGAGAGAGAGAGAGAATGCGTGTGAGAGAGAGAGAGTGAATGTGTGTGTGAGAGAGAATGCGTGTTCAGAGAGAATGCGTGTGTCAGAGAGAGAATGTGTGTGTGAGAGAGAATATATGTGTGAGAGAGAGAATGTGTGTGTGAGAGAGAGAATGTGTGTGTGAGAGAGAATGTGTGTGTGAGAGAGAGAATGTGTGTGTGAGAGAGAGAATGTGTGTGTGAGAGAGAATGTGTGTGTGAGAGAGTGAATGTGTGTGAGAGAGAGAATGTGTGTGTGAGAGAATGCGTGTGTGAGAGAGAATGCGTGTGTGAGAGAGAATGTGTGTGTGAGAGAGAGAATGCGTGTTTCTGAGAGAATGCGTGTGTGAGAGAGAGAATGCGTGTGTGTGAGAGAGAATGTGTGTATGAGAGAGAGAATGCGTGTGTGTGAGAGAGAGAATGTGTGTGTGAGAGAGAATGTGTGTGTGAGAGAGAGAATGCATGTGTCAGAGTGAATGTGTGTGTGCAAGAGAGAGAATGCGTGTGTGAGAGAGAGAATGTGTGTGTGAGTGAGAGAATGCGTGTGTGAGAGAGAGAGAATGTGTGTGTGAGAGAGAATGCGTGTGTCAGAGAGAATGCGTGTGTCAGAGAGAGAATGTGTGTGTGAGAGAGAATATGTGTGTGAGAGAGAGAATGTGTGTGAGAGAGAGAGAATGTGTGTGTGAGAGAGAGAATGCGTGTGTCAGAGAGAATGCGTGTGTGCAAGAGAGAGAATGTGTGTGAGAGAGAGAATGTGTGTGTGAGAGAGAATGTGTGTCAGAGAGAGAGAATGTGTGTGAGAGAGAGAATGCGTGTGTGCAAGAGAGAGAATGTGTGTGAGAGAGAGAATGTGTGTGTGAGAGAGAATGTGTGTGTGAGAGAGAATGCGTGTGAGAGAGAGAGAATGCATGTGAGAGAGAGAGAGAGAATGCGTGTGAGAGAGAGAGAGAGTGTGTGTGTGAGAGAGAATGCGCGTGTGAGAGAGAGAATGTGTGTGTGTGAGAGGGAGAATGTGTGTGTGAGAGAGAATGTGTGTGTGAGAGAGAATGCGTGTGAGAGAGAGAATGTATGTGTGAGAGAATGTGTGTGTGAGAGAGAGAATGTGTGTGTGAGAGAGAGAATGTGTGTGTGAGAGAGAATGTGTGTGTGAGAGAGAGAATGTGTGTGAGAGAGAGAATGTGTGTGTGAGAGAGAGAATGTGTGTTTGAGAGAGAGAATGTGTGTGTGAGAGAGAATGTGTGTGTGAGAGAGAGAATGTGTGTGAGAGAGAGAATGTGTGTGTGAGAGAGAATGTATGTGTGAGAGAATGCGTGTGTGAGAGAGAATGCGTGTGTGAGAGAGAATGTGTGTGTGAGAGAGAATGCGTGTGTCAGAGATAATGCGTGAGTGAGAGAGAGAATGCGTGTGTGAGAGTGAGAATGTGTGTGTCAGAGAGAGAATGCGTGTGTGTGAGAGAGAGAATGTGTGTGTGAGAGAGAATGTGTGTGTGAGAGAGAGAATGCGTGTGTCAGAGAGAATGCGTGTGTGTGAGAGAGAATGTGTGTGTGAGAGAGAGAATGTGTGTGTGAGTGAGAGAATGCGTGTGTGTGAGAGAGAGAATGTGTGTGTGAGAGAGAATGCGTGTGTCAGAGAGAATGCGTGTGTCAGAGAGAGAATGTGTGTGTGAGAGAGAATATGTGTGTGAGAGAGAGAATGTGTGTGTGAGAGAGAGAATGTGTGTGTGAGAGAGAGAATGCGTGTGTCAGAGAGAATGCGTGTGTGCAAGAGAGAGAATGCGTGTGTGAGAGAGAATGTTTGTCAGAGAGAGAATGTGTGTGTGAGAGAGAGAGAATGTGTGCGAGAGAGAGAATGTGTGCGAGAGAATGTGTGTGTGAGAGAGAGAATGTGTGCGAGAGAGAGAAAGTGTGTGTGTGAGAGAGAGAGAATGTGTGCGAGAGAGAGAATGTGTGTGTGAGAGAGAGAATGTGTGTGAGAGAGAGAATGTGTGTGTGAGAGAGAGAGAATGTGTGTGTGAGAGAGAATGTGTGCGAGAGAGAGAATGTGTGTGTGAGAGAGAGAATGTATGCGAGAGAGAGAATGTGTGTGTGAGAGAGAATGTGTGTGTGAGAGAGAGAATGTGTGCGAGAGAGACAATGTGTGCGAGAGAGAGAATGTGCGTGTGAGAGAGAGAATGTGTGTGTGTGAGAGAGAATGTGTGTGTGAGAGAGAGAATGTGTGTGCGAGAGAGAGAATGTGTGTGTGAGAGAGAGAATGTGTGTGTGTGAGAGAGAATGTGTGTGTGAGAGAGAGAATGTGTGTGTGAGAGAGAATGTGTGTGTGAGAGAGAGAATGCGTGTGTCAGAGAGAATGTGTGTGTGAGAGAGAGAATGCGTGTGTCAGAGTGAATGTGTGTGTGCAAGAGAGAGAATGCGTGTGTGAGAGAGAGAATGTGTGTGTGAGTGAGAGAATGCGTGTGTGAGAGAGAGAGAATGTGCGTGTGAGAGAGAATGCGTGTGTCAGAGAGAATGCGTGTGTGAGAGAGAGAATGTGTGTGTGAGAGAGAGAATGCGTGTGTGTGAGAGAGAGAATGTGTGTGTGAGAGAGAATGTGTGTGTGAGAGAGAGAATGCGTGTGTCAGAGTGAATGTGTGTGTGCAAGATAGAGAATGCGTGTGTGAGAGAGAGAATGTGTGTGTGAGTGAGAGAATGCGTGTGTGTGAGAGAGAGAATGTGTGTGTGAGAGAGAAAGCGTGTGTCAGAGAGAATGCGTGTGTCAGAGAGAGAATGTGTGTGTGTGAGAGAATATGTGTGTGAGAGAGAGAATGTGCGTGAGAGAGAGAGAATGTGTGTGTGAGAGAGAGAATGCGTGTGTCAGAGAGAATGCGTGTGTGCAAGAGAGAGAATGTGTGTGAGAGAGAATGTGTGTGTGAGAGAGAATGTGTGTCAGAGAGAGAGAGAATGTGTGTGAGAGAGTGAATGCGTGTGTGCAAGAGAGAGAGAATGCGTGTTAGAGAGAGAGAGAGAGAATGTGTGTGTGAGAGAGAGAGAGAATGCGTGTGTGAGAGAGAATGCGTGTGTGAGAAAGAATGCGTGTGAGAGAGAGAGAATGCGTGTGAGAGAGAGAGAGAGAATGCGTGTGAGAGAGAGAGAGTGAATGTGTGTGTGAGAGAGAATGCGTGTTCAGAGAGAATGCGTGTGTCAGAGAGAGAATGTGTGTGCGAGAGAGAATATGTGTGTGAGAGAGAGAATGTGTGTGTGAGAGAGAGAATGTGTGTGTGAGAGAGAATGTGTGTGTGAGAGAGAGAATGTGTGTGTGAGAGAGAGAATGTGTGTGTGAGAGAGAATGTGTGTGTGAGAGAGTGAAAGTGTGTGAGAGAGAGAATGTGTGTGTGAGAGAATGCGTGTGTGAGAGAGAATGCGTGTGTGAGAGAGAATGTGTGTGTGAGAGAGAGAATGCGTGTTTCTGAGAGAATGCGTGTGTGAGAGAGAGAATGCGTGTGTGTGAGAGAGAATGTGTGTGTGAGAGAGAGAATGCGTGTGTGTGAGAGAGAGAATGTGTGTGTGAGAGAGAATGTGTGTGTGAGAGACAGAATGCGTGTGTCAGAGTGAATGTGTGTGTGCAAGAGAGAGAATGCGTGTGTGTGAGAGAGAGAATGTGTGTGTGAGAGAGAGAATGTGTGTGTGAGTGAGAGAATGCGTGTGTGAGAGAGAGAGAATGTGTGTGTGAGAGAGAATGCGTGTGTCAGAGAGAATGCGTGTGTCAGAGAGAGAATGTGTGTGTGAGAGAGAATATGTGTGTGAGAGAGAGAATGTGTGTGAGAGAGAGAGAATGTGTGTGTGAGAGAGAGAATGCGTGTGTCAGAGAGAATGCGTGTGTGCAAGAGAGAGAATGTGTGTGAGAGAGAGAATGTGTGTGTGAGAGAGAATGTGTGTCAGAGAGAGAGAATGTGTGTGAGAGAGAGAATGCGTGTGTGCAAGAGAGAGAATGTGTGTGAGAGAGAGAATGTGTGTGTGAGAGAGAATGTGTGTGTGAGAGAGAATGCGTGTGAGAGAGAGAGAATGCATGTGAGAGAGAGAGAGAATGCGTGTGAGAGAGAGAGAGAGAGTGTGTGTGTGAGAGAGAATGCGCGTGTGAGAGAGAGAATGTGTGTGTGTGAGAGAGAGAATGTGTGTGTGAGAGAGAATGTGTGTGTGAGAGAGAACGCGTGTGAGAGAGAGAGAGAATGTGTGTGAGAGAGAGAATGTGTGTGTGAGAGAATGAATGTGTGTGTGCAAGAGAGAGAGAATGCGTGTGTGAGAGAGAGAGAATGCGCGAGAGAGAGAATGCGTGTGTGTGAGAGAGAGAATGTGTGTGTGAGAGAGAGAGAATGTTTGTGAGAGAGAGAATGTTTGTGAGAGAGAATGCGTGTGCGTGTGAGAGAGAGAATGTGTGTGTGAGAGAGAATGTGTGTGTGAGAGAGAGAGAATGTGTGTGTGAGAGAGAATGTGTTTGTGAGAGAGAATGCGTGTGAGAGAGAGAGAGAATGTGTGTGAGAGAGAGAATGTGTGTGTGAGAGAGAATGCGCGTGTGAGAGAGAGAATGTTTGTGAGAGAGAGAGAATGTGTGTGTGTGTGAGAGAGAATGCATGTGTGTGTGAGAGAGAGAGAATGCGTGTGTGACAGAGAATGCGCGTGTGAGAGAGAGAATGTGTGTGAGAGAGAGAGATAATGCGTGTGTGAGAGAGAGAATGCATGTGTGTGTGAGAGAGAGAGAATGCGTGTGTGACAGAGCATGCGTGTGCGTGTGAGAGAGAGAGAATGCATGTGTGAGAGAGAGAGAATGCGTGTGCGAGAGAGAGAATGCGTGTGTGAGAGAGAGAGAATGCGCGTCTGAGAGAGAGAATGTGTGTGTGTGAGAGAGAGAGAATGCGTGTGTGTGAGAGAGATTGCGTGTGAGAGAGAGCGAGAATGTGTGTGTGCGAGAAAGAGAATGTGTGTGTGCGAGAGAGAGAGAATGTGTGTTAGAGAGAATGCGTCTGTGAGAGAGAGAGAATGTGTACGTGAGAGAGAGAATGAGTGCACAAGAGAGAGAATGCGTGCGTGAGAGAGAGTGAGTGTGGGAGAGAGAGAGAGAATGCGTGCGTGTGAGAGAGAGAGAATGCGTGTGTGAGAGAGAGATAATGCGTGTGTGAGAGAGAGAATGTGTGTGAGAGAGAGAATGCGTGTGCGTGTGAGAGAGAGAGAATGCGTAAGTGACAGAGAATGCGTGTGCGTGTGAGAGAGAGAGAATGCATGTGTAAGAGAGAGAATGCGTGTGTGAGAGAGAGAGAATGCGTGTGAGAGAGAGAATGCGTGTGTGTATGAGAGAATGTGTGTGTGAGAGAGAGAATGCGTGTGTGTGAGAGAGAGAATGTGTGTGAGAGAGAGAATGCGTGTGTCAGAGAGAATGCGTGTGTCAGAGAGAGAATATGTGTGAGAGAGAATATGTGTGAGAGAGAGAGAATGTGTGTGAGGGAGAGAGAATGTGTGTGTGAGAGAGAGAATGCGTGTGTCAGAGAGAATGCGTGTGTCCGAGAGAGAATGTGTGTGAGAGAGAGAATGTGTGTCAGAGAGAGAGAGAATGTGTGTGTGTGAGAGAATGTGTGTCAGAGAGAGAGAGAATGCGTGTGAGAGAGAGAATGCGTGTGTGCAAGAGAGAGAGAATGCGTGTTAGAGAGAGAGAGAGAATGTGTGTGTGTGAGAGAGAGAATGCGTGTGTGAGAGAGAATGCGTGTGTGAGAGAGAATGCGTGTGTGAGAGAGAATGCGTGTGAGAGAGAGAGAGAATGTGTGTGAGAGAGAGAATGCGCGTGTGAGAGAGAGAATGTGTGTGTGTGTGAGAGAGAATGTGTGTGTGAGAGAGAGAATGTGTGTGTGTGAGAGAATGTGTGTGTGAGAGAGAATGCGCGTGTGAGAGAGAGAATGTGTGTGAGAGAGAGAATGTGCGTGTGAGAGAGAGAGAATGTGTGTGTGTGAGAGAGAGAGAGACTGCGTGTGTGACAGAGATTGCGTGTGCGTGTGAGAGAGAGAGAATGCATGTGTGAGAGAGAGAATGCGTGTGCGAGAGAGAGAATGCGTGTGTGAGAGAGAGAGAGAATGCGTGTGTGCGAGAGAGATTGCGTGTGAGAGAGAGAGAGAGAATGCGTGTGTGCGAGAGAGAGAATGTGTGTGTGCGAGAGAGAGAATGTGTGTTAGAGAGAATGCATCTTTGAGAGAGAGAGAATGTGTACGTGAGAGAGAGAATGAGTGCACGAGAGAGAGAATGCGTGCATGAGAGAGAGAATGAGTGTGGGAGAGAGAGAGAGAATACGTGCAAGAGAGAGAAAATGAGTGTGCAAGAGAGAATGCGTGCGTGAGAGAGAGAATGTGTGCATGAGAGAGAGAATGAGTATGCGAGAGAGAGAATGCGTGTGAGAGAGAGAATGCGTGCGAGAGAGAGAATGCATGCGAGAGAGAGAGAATTAGTGTGCAAGAGAGAGAATGCGTGCGTGAGAGAGAGAATGAGTGTGCGAGAGAGAGAATGCGTGCATGAGAGAGAGAATGAGTGTGTGAGAGAGAGGATTCGTGTGTGTGAGAGAGAATGCGTGTGTGCGTGAGAGAGAATGCGTGTGTGCGAGAGAGAGAGAATGCGCGCGTGTGTGAGAGAGAATGCGTGAGAGAGAGAATGCGTGTGTGTGAGAGAGAGAATGCATGTGTGCGAGAGAGAGAGAAAGCGCAGGTGTGAGAGAGAGAGAATGCGTGAGAGAGAGAGAATGCGTGTGTGTGAGAGAGAGAATGAGTGTGAGAGAGAATGCATGTGTGTGAGAGAGAGAATGAATATGAGAGAGAATGTGTGTGTACAAGAGAGAATGCATGTGTGAGAGAGAGAATGCATGTGTGAGAGAGAGAATGCGTGTGGGAGAGAGAGAGCGAATGCGTGTGTGAGAGAGAGAATGCGTGTGTGCGAGAGAGAATGCATGTGTGTGAGAGAGAGAATGAATGTGAGAGAGAATGCGTGTGTGCGAAGAGAGAGAATGCATGTGTGCGAGAGAGAGAGAAAGCGCGCGTGTGAGAGAGAGAGAATGCGTGAGAGAGAGAGAATGCGTGTGTGTGAGAGAGAGAATGAGTGTGAGAGAGAATGCATGTGTGTGAGAGAGAGAATGAATATGAGAGAGAATGTGTGTGTGCAAGAGAGAATGCATGTGTGAGAGAGAGAATGCATGTGTGAGAGAGAGAATGCGTGTGGGAGAGAGAGAGCGAATGCGTGTGTGAGAGAGAGAATGCGTGTGTGCGAGAGAGAATGCACGTGTGAGAGAGAGAAAATGTGTGTGGGAGAGAGAGAGCGAATGCGTGCGTGAGAGAGAGAATGAGTGTGCAAGAGAGAATGCGTGTGTGCGAGAGAGAGAATGCGTGTGTGAGAGAGAGAATGAGTGTGTGAGAGAGAATTAGTGTGCAAGAGAGCGAATGCGTGCGTGAGAGAGAGAGAATGAGTGTGTGAGAGAGAGGATTCGTGTGTGCGAGAGAGAATTCATGTGTGAGAGAGAGAATGAGTGTGGGAGAGAGTGAGCGAATGCGTGCGTGCGAGAGAGAGAATGCGTGCGTGAGAGAGAGAATGAGTGTGAGAGAGAGAATTAGTGTGCAAGAGAACGAATGCGTGCGTGAGAGAGAGAGAGAATGAGTGTGTGAGAGAGAGATAATTCGTGTGTGCGAGAGAGAATGCATGTGTGAGAGAGAGAATGAGTGAGGGAGAGAGAGCGAATGCGTGCGTGAGAGAGAGAATGAGTGTGCAAGAGAGAATGCGTGCGTGAGAGAGAGAAAGCGTGCGTGAGAGAGAGAATGAGTGTGTGAGAGAGAATGCATGCGTGAGAGAGAAATTTAGTGTGCAAGAGAGCGAATGCGTGCGTGAGAGAGAGAGAATGAGTGTGTGAGAGAGAGAGAATTAGTGTGTGAGAGAGAGAGAATGCGTGTGTGCCAGAGAGAGAGAATGCGTGTGTGTGAGAGAGAGAGAATGAGTGAGAGAGAGAATGCGTGTGTGTGCGAGAATGCGTGAGAGAGAGAATGTGTGCGTGTGAGAGAGAGAATGCGTGCGAGAGAGAATGTGTGTGTGAGAGAGAGAATGCGTGTGTGTGAGAGAGAATGCGTGTGTGTGAGAGAGAATGAGTGTGTGAGAGAGAGAGAATGTGTGTGTGAGAGAGAATGCGTGTGTGTGAGAGAGAGAATGTGTGTGTGAGAGAGAGAATGCGTGAGAGAGAGAATGCATGTGTGTGAGAGAGAGAATGAGTGTGTGATAGAGAGAATGCGTGCGTGAGAGAGAGAATGTGTGTGTGAGAGAGAGAATGAATGTGGGAGAGAGAGAGCAAATGTGTGCGAGAGAGAGAGAATGAGTGTTCAAGAGAGAATGCGTGCGTGAGAGAGAGAATGAGGGTGCGAGAGAGAGAATGCGTGCGAGAGAGAGAATGCGTGCGAGAGAGAAATTGTGTGCGTGAGAGAGTGAATTAATGTGCAAGAGAGCGAATGCGTGCTTGAGAGAGAGAGAATGAGTGTGCGAGAGAGAGAATGCGTGCATGAGAGAGAGAATGAGTGTGTGAGAGAGAGAATGTATGCGTGAGAGAGAGGATCCGTCTGTGAGAGAGAGAGGATTCGTGTGTGAGAGAGAAAGAATGCGTGTGTGAGAGAGAAAGAATGCGTGTGTGCGAGAGGGCGTGCATGAGATAGTGTGTGCGCAAGAGAGAGAAAATGTGCGAATGTGAGTGAGAAAGAGAATGAGCGTGTGTGAGATATGATGTGCTCATGCATGAGAGTGTGTGTGAGTGCTAGAAAGAAAGTGTGAAAGTGAGAGAGGAAGTGTGTGTGTATGTGAAAGAGTGAGTGCATGCGAGTGTGTGTGTGCGCATGTGAGAGAGAGTGTGTGTACAAGTGAACGAGAGTGAGTGCGCACGTGAGAGAGAGGGCCTGTGTGAGAGACTTTGCAAGTGTGTGTGAGAGACAGTTTTGGAGAGAGAGAGAGAGTGAGTGTGTGAAAGTGAGCATATATGAGATGGTGAATGTGAGTGTGTGGGGGTGCGTGTGTCAGAAAGTGTGTATGAGAGTGTGTGTGTAAGGGTGTGTATAACTGAGAGAGTATGTGGAAGCGAGTGTGAGAGAGAGTGGAGAGAGAGAGAATGAATGAGTGAAAGTGTGTGTATGTCAGAGAGACAGAGAGAGTGTGCGCGTGTGCATGTTTGTGTGTGAGTGTGAGAGAGAGATTGTGATAGTGCGTTTGAAAATGTTTGCAGTGTGTGAAAGGGCATGTGTGTGAGGGACTGAATGTGGTGTGTGAGGGTGTGTGTGCACACGTGTGAGAGTGTGAGGAAATGAGAGTGAGGGACAGTGTATGGTTTGTGGATCATTATTGGGACAGGGACATAAACACATGGTTTATACACAGTTACATTATGGAGGGACAGCACTGACACGGAAACTGGGCACGCCGATGGAAACACACACACCCACCCACCCACCACCCACCCACACAGAGGCTTGGTCTCACTCTCTCTCACACACACACAGAGGCTTGGTCTCACTCTCTCTCACACACACAGAGGCATGGTCTCACTCTCTCTCACACACACACAGAGGCATGGTCTCACTCTCTCTCACACACACACAGAGGTATGGTCTCACTCTCTCTCACACACACAGAGGCATGGTCTCACTCTCTGTCACACACACAGAGGTATGGTCTATCTCTCTCTCTCACACACACACACACACACACACACACACAAGGCATGGTCTCACTATCTTTCTCACACAGAGACATTTCTGTGACGATACTTGAGCTCAGACCCTCACTGACTCTCCCCCCCCAGACTAAATCTGTGCACAGTGCCCATGTCCTGTGTTGGGGTGTGTCTGTGTGTCGGTGCCTGTATGCATGTGTGTATGTCGGTCTGTCTCTGTATGTGTTAGTGTATGTCTGTCTGTGTGTGTGTGTCAGTGTCTGTGTGTGTGTCTCTGTGTGTATGGGGGGTGGTGAAGGCAGGGGAGCTGTGAGGGTGAAATGTGGGTGTTGAGGGGCAGGCAAATGATCTATGATTTAAATTCACAAACTCTGCCAATATTTTTGAGAAAGGGAAAGGAAATAAAAGACTCAAAATCAAGTTAGAAATGGCTGGATGTAGAGCAGGGCAGGGAGAGACAGACAGAGAGAGAGAGAGAGACACATACAGGGACAGAAAGAGAGAGACAGAGACACAGAGAAGAGAGAGACACAGGGACAGAGAGAGAAGACAGAGAGAGGTAGAGAGAGAGAGAGACAGAGAGTGGGACACACAGGGACAGAGAGAAAGAGAGAGACACACACACAGGAACAGAGAGAGAGGGACAGAGACAGAGAGAGACACACACAGAGGCAGACAGACAGGGACAGAGACAGAGATTAATTCTAGGAATCACACATACAGCAGGAAAATCCCAAGAAAACCTCAGCAAATATCCCCCTCTCCATTCCCAGCCCTGTGTGTGTGTGTGTCTCAGGAAGCCTACCTACAGTCAGGCTCTGAGACGCTAGTGTGGGAGTAATCTTTAATATTTTCAAACTGCACTGACACAGCTTCAATAAAAAGGGAGTTGTAGCAACTGGGAAAGATGACACTTTGTTGCCCCCGAATTAACATCTCCGTGGGCAGCCAGATCCCACCAGGCTCCTGTCCTGGGAATTAACATCTCAATCAGACAGAGCCCTCCCCAGGGAGCAGACTGACAGACGATGGGACGTGTCAGAGAGGGCAGGGGTGGGCTTCACTAACCCCTCACCCAGAATAAATGCGTGCAAGGAATTGGTCAGATTCATTCTCCAACCCTGTTCTCTCTCTGTGTGGGGAGTGAGCAGCTCTCCCTGTCTGCCTGTGACTGTGTGACAGTGTGTGTGTGTGTGTGTGTGTTTAATAATGTTTCCAGCCTCTGGTTAATTGCTTTCTTATGATTTGTTTGTATTTTGATGTTGCTGTGAGGTTATGAAATGCATTGGGGATGGGAGAAGGGAGTTGGTGGGATTGTGTTTAACCTGGAATCTTGCTGTGTAATTTTGCATCACACTGCTCTCGCTCCCCCCCCCCCCCACCCCCACAACCAACTCATCTCTTCTTTCTTTTATCCCGAGGAACTTTTGTTGGGAAAGCAGGAAAGTGAAGATCCAAAATGCCTGGGGGGGCAGGAAAGCCTTGGACAAGAACAACCTCCAGAGGGCAGGGAGCACAGGCCTGAGGCCTGTTGGCCAGGCTGCAGCCCGTGGGGCCCAGGTGAGTGGGGGGTCTGTTTCTTCCCCCCCGAGGTTTCATCTCCTCTGGGGGTGGGGGGGTGGGAGCCTGGTTTGTCGGGGCCTCTGGTTAACTGGGGCCTGTCAGATCACGGGTTCGAAGCCTGGGGTTAAAGTTACCGGGGCATCGGTGACACAAACAGGTGAGACCCCCAGGATCTGGGAGAGGGGACTCCCTCGGGAGGGAACTCTAACCCAAAACATCTGACCCTCTGGAAAGAATTGTCACCCTCTCAGAGGAAAGTGGGTCATAGAGAGGGCAGGATGACCGAATTGGACACGGAGAGAAAGAGAGTGAGAGAAAGAAATGGAGAATGGTGAGAGCAAGAGAGGGGGGGGGGGGGCAGTGTGAGATTGGGGAATAGCTGCAATATCTGATTCTGGGGTGACAGGAAATAATTAAACTGGAAATAAAAACCATCAGATTATCGAGCTTCTGCGGCACTGTCACTTGTGGGATCTTGCTGTGCGTCAATTGCCCTAATGCCACCGTTGCAAGCAAGTGAGTGGTTTTAATCAGCTAACCCGTCATTTCAAAAACTTTTCAACATGAAAACTCAACTCATCACCCGACGTGTTTGTGTTTGGATGTTGCTGAGAAATGGTCTGTCTCACTGAGAGGGGAAAAGCTGGGATCTTGCTGTGCTATCTCCCTGTGAAAGATTTTCCTGCTCTGCCTCTTTCCTCCCAAAGGGATCTTCCTGGCCAGCTGAGGATTTGAACAGTGTATCTTTGGGAGCAGGAAACCTTCAGACAAGAGCTTCCTCCAGAGTGGGGAACGCAGTCCTGAGTCCTGTATGACAGGCTGCAGCCTGTGGGGCCCAGGTGAGTTTTGTCTGTGTATGACCCCGAGGTTTAATCTCCTCTCTCTGGGGAGGGGGGGCTGGCTTTTACCGTGACCTCTGGTTAACCGGGTCCTGTCGGATTGGGGCCTTGTCGTTTTTGAACAGGTTTGAAGCCTGGGGCTAAGGTAACTGGGGCCTTGGGATTTGACACAAATAAGTCTAACCTTGACCAGCATCACCCACGATGTGTGCGGGGTGAGTTTGCTGCTTGTGGGATCTCGCTGTGCGTACGTGTTTATTAATGTTTCAAGCCTCTGGTCAACTGCTCTGCGGTGATGTCTGTATATTTCAATGTCACTGGGATGGTCAGCAATTCATTCATTCATTCTGCAATAATGACACTGACCCAGGGTCACGTGGGAGATTGGGGAAGGCAGAGAGAGCTGTGGGATCGTGCTGTGCTTTGGTGCAATTGTTGTATTTTATTTCAAATTGATTGGTTTTTATTTCTCAGTGTGTTTCCCCACACACCCTGTAAGGCAGGGGGGGTGGGCAAGGCGGGGGGGGGAGCAAGGCGGGGGGGGGGGGGAACAAGGCGAGAGAGAATGCATGCGTGAGAGAGAGAATTAGTGTGCAAGAGAGCGAATGCGTGCGTGAGAGAGAGAGAGAATGAGTGTGTGAGAGAGAGAGGATTCATGTGTGAGAGAGAGAGAATGCGTGTGTGCCAGAGAGAGAGAATGCGTGTGTGTCAGAGAGAGATAATGCGTGATAGAGAATGTGTGAGAGAGAGAGAATGCATGTGTGAGAGAGAGAATGCATGCGAGAGAGAATGCATGTGTGCGAGAGAGAGAATGCATGTGTGCGAGAGAGAGAATGCATGTGTGCGAGAGAGAGAATGCGTGTGTGCAAGAGAGAGAATGAGTGGGCGAGAGAGAGAATGAGTGGGCGAGAGAGAGAATGCGTGTGTGCAAGAGAGAGAATGAGTGGGCGAGAGAGAGAATGAGTGGGCGAGAGAGAGAATGCGTGTGTGAGAGAGAGAATGAATGTGGGAGAGAGAGCAAATGTGTGCGAGACAGAGAGAATGAGTGTTCAAGAGAGAATGCGTGCGTGAGAGAGAGAATGAGTGTGCGAGGGAGAGAATGCGTGCGAGAGAGAGAGAATGTGTGCGTGAAAGAGAGAGAATGCGTGCGTGAGAGAGAGAATGAGTGTGAGAGAGAGAATGCATCCGTGAGAGAGAGAATTGGTGTGCAAGAGAGCGAATGCGTGCGTGAGAGAGAGAGAATGAGTGTGTGAGAGAGAGAGGATTCATGTGTGAGAGAGAGAGAATGCGTGTGTGCCAGAGAGAGAGAATGCGTGTGTGTGTGAGAGAGAGAATGCGTGATAGAGAATGCGTGAGAGAGAGAGAGAATGCGTGTGTGTGTGAGAGAGAATGCGTCCCTCTCTCTCTGTCACCCTCTCTCTGTCCCCCCTCTCTCTGCCCTCCTCTCTCCATTCCCCATTCTCTGTCGCCCTCTCTCTCTCCCCTCTCTGTCACCATTTCTCTGTCCCCCTCTCTCTGTCCTTCTCCTCTCTGTCACCCCTCTCTCTGAACCCCCACAGTCTGGCCCACTCTCTGTCCCTCTCTATCTGTCCCCCTCTCTCTGACCCCCTCAATCTCCCCGACTCTCTGTCCCTTCTATCGCCCTCTATCTCCCCCACTCTCTGTCCCCCTCCCTCTCTGCCCCCCTCTCTCTCTGCCCCTCTCTCTGTCCCCCTCTCTCTCTGTCCCCTCTCTCTCTGTACCCCCTCACTGTTCCACTCTCTCTCTCTGCCACCCCTCTCTCTGTCGCCCTCTCTCTGTCCCCCTCTCTCTCTGTTCCCCTCTCTCTCTGTCCCCCTCTCTCTCTGCCCTCCTCTCTCTGTCTCACTCTCTCTGTCCCCCTCTCTCTCTGCCACCCTGCCCCCTCTCTCTGTCCCCCCTCTGTGTCCCGACTCTATCTGTCTGCCTCTCTCTCTGTTCCCCTCTCTCTGTCCCCCTCTATCTGTCACCCCCTCCCTCTGTCCCCCCTCTCTGTTCCCCCCTCTCTGTCCCCCTCTCTCTGTCCCCCTCTCTCTCTGCCCCCTCTCTGCCCTCTCTCTCTGCCCCCTCTCTCTCTCTCCCTCTCTCTGTCACCCTCTCTCTCTGCCCTCTCTCTCTGCCCCCTCTCTCTCTCTCCCTCTCTCTGTCACCCTCTCTCTCTGCCCTCTCTCTCTGTCCCCCCTCTCTGTCCCCCCGTCTCTGTCAACCTCACTCTGTGTCCTCTCTCTCTCCCACGCTCTCTGACCCCTCTCTGTCACCCTCTCTCTCTGTCCCCCCCTCTCTCTCTCTGTCCCGTACTCTTTCCGTCTCCCCACTCTATGTCCCCCTCTGTCCTCATCTCTCTCCCACCCGCCTCTCTCTATCCCTCCTCTTTGTCCCCCTCTCTCTCTGTCCCGCTCTCTCTGTTCCCCCATCTCTGTCCCCTCTCTCTCTCCCTCTCACTCTGACCCTTCTCTGTCTCCCCCTCTCTCTCTCTGTCCCCCACTCTCTACATCACCCCACTCTCTGTCCCCCTCTCTCTGACCCCCCTCTCCCCCACTCTGTAACCCTCTCTCTGTCCCCCACTCTCTGTTCCCCTCTCTCTGCCCCCCACTATATCCCCCTCGCTCTGTCCCCCTCTCTCTGACCCCCTCTCTCTGTCCCCCTCTCTGTCCCCTCTATCTCGCCCTCTCTCTCTGCCCCCCTCCCTGTCCCCCCCTCTCTCTCTGTCCCCCTCTCTCTCTGTCCCCCTCTCTCTGTCGCCCTCCTCTCTCTGCCCCATCTCTGTCACCGTCTCTCTATCCCCTCTCTCTCATTCCCCCCTATCTGTTCCCCCTCTCTCTGTCCCCTCTCTCTGTGCCCCCTCTCTGTCCCGCCCCTATCTGTCCCCCCTCTCTGTCATCCTCTCTCTCTGTCCCCCTCTCTCTGAACCCACTCTCTCTGCCCCTCTCTCTCTGTCCCCCTCTCTCTCTGTCCCTCTCTCGCTGTAACCCCTCACTGTTCCCCTCTCTCTCTGTCCCCTGTCTCTCTGCCCTCCTCTCTCCGTCCCACTCTCTCTGTCCCCCTCTCTCTCTGCCCCCCATCTCTCTCTGTCCCCCTCTCTCTGTCCCCTCTCTCTCTGCCCTCTCTCTGCCACCTCTCACTGCCCCCACTCTCTCTGTCCCCTCTCTCTGTCACCCACTCTCTGCCCCCTCTCTCTCTGCCCCCTCTCTCTGTCCCCCTCTCTCTGTCCCCCTCTCTCCGTATCCTCTCTCTCTCCCCGGTCTCTGACGCCACTCTGTCATCCGCTCTCTCTGTCCCCCTCTCTCTCTCTATCTGTCCACCACTCTCTCCATCTCCCCACTCTCTGTCCCCCTCTGTCCCCCTCTCTCTCCCACCCGCATCTCTCTATCCCTCCTCTTTGTCCCCCTCTCTCTCTGTCCCCCTCTCTCTCAGTCCCGCTCTCTCTGTTCCCCCATCTCTGTCCCCCTCTCTTTCCCACCCACCTCTCTCTCTGTCTCCCCCTCTCTCTGTCCCCCCTCTCTCTGTCCCCCCTCTCTCTGCCCCCCTCTCTCCCCCTCTCTCTCTGTCCCCCTCTCTCTCTGCCCCCTCTCTCTGACCCCTCTCTCTGTCCCTCTCTCTCTGTCCACTCTATCTCTCCCCCCTCTCTGTCCCCCTCTCTCTCTGTCCGCCACCCTCTCCATCACCCCACTCTCTGTCCCCCTCTCTCTCCCCGCTCTCTCTGTATCCTCTCTCGCTCCCCGCTCTCTGACCCCCTCTCTGTCGTCTGCTCTCTCTGTCCCCCTCTCTCTCTCTATCTGTCCACCACTCTCTCCATCTCCCCACTGTCTGTCCTCCTCTGTCCCCCTCTCTCACCCACCCGCATCTCTGTATCCCTCCTCTTTGTCCCCCTGTCTCTCTGTCCCCCTCTCTCTCAGTCCCGCTCTCTCTGTTCCCCCATCTCTGTCCCCCTCTCTCTCCCACCCACCTCTCTCTCTATCTCCCCCTCTCTCTGTCCCCCTCTCTCTGTCCCCTCTCGCTGTCACCCTCTCTCTCTGCCCTCTCTCTCTGACCCCCTCTATCTCCCCCACTCTCTGTCCCCCTCTCTCTCTGCCCCCCTCTCTCTCTGTCACCCTCTCTCTGTCACCATCTCTCTGTCCCCCACTCTCTCTGTCCCCTCTCTCTCTATCTCCCCCACTCTCTGTTCCCCCTCTCTCTCTGGCCCCCTCTCTCTGTCGCCCTCTCTCTGCCCCCTCTCTCCCTGTCCTCCTATCTGCACCCCTCTCTCTGTCGCTCTTTCTGCCCCCCTCTCTCTCTGTCCCCCTCTCCCTCTGACCCCCTCTCTCTCTCCCCCGCTCTCTGTCCCCCTCTCTCTGTCGCCCTCTCTCTGACCACCACTCTCTCACACCCGCCTCTCCCTGTACCACCTCACTGTCCCCCCTCTCTCTGTCGCCCCTCTCTCTGTCGCCATCTCTCTGTCCCCCTCTCTCTCTGCCCCCTCTCTCTCTCTGACCCCTCTCTTTTTTCCCCCCGGTCTCTCTGCCCCCTCTCTCTCTGCCCCCTCTCTCTCTGTCCCCCTCTCTCTGTCCCCTCCCTCTCCCCCGCTCTCTGACCCCTTCTCTGTCGCCCTCTCTCTGCCCCCTCTCTCTCTGCCCCCCTCTCTGTCCTCCTCTCTCTCTCTATCCCCCACTCTCTCCATCCCCCCACTCTCTGCCCCCTCTCTCTGACCCCCTCTCTCCCTCACACTGTACCCCTCTCTCTGTCTCTCTCTGCCCCCTCTCTCTGTTCCCCCTCTCTTTGTCCCCCCTCTCTCTGTCCCCACCCTCTCTGTCGCCCCCTCTCTCTGACCCCTTCTCTCTCTGTCCTCCTCTGTCTCTGTTCCCCTCTCTCTGTCTCCTCTTTCTGCCCCCTTCTCTCTCTGTCCCCCGCTCTCTCTCTGACCCCCTCTCCCTCTGACCCTCTCTATCTCCCCCACTCTCTGTCCCCCCCTCTCTCTGTCGCCCTCTCTCTGTCGCCGTCTCTCTGTCCCCCTCGCTCTCTGACCCCCTCTCTGTTGCCCTCTCTCTGTCCCCGCTCTCTCTGCTCCCCCGACCTCTCTCTCTGTCCCCTTCTCTCTGTTCCCCTCTCTCTGTTCCCCTCTCTCTGCCCCCCTCTCTCTGTCCCCCTCATTCCTGTCCCCCTCACTCTGTCCCCTCTCTCTCTCTCTCCTCCGCTCTTTGACCCCCTCTCTGTCGCCCTCTCTCTCTGCCCCCTCTCTCTCTGCCCCCCCTCTCTGTCCCCCTCTCTCTGTCCCCCTCTCTCTATCCCCTCTCACTGCCCCCTCTCTCTCTCTCTCGCTATCTCTGCCCCCCTCTGTCCCCCCAATCTCTGTCCCCCTCTCTCTGACCCCCTCTCTCTCCCCCACTCTGTACCCCTCTCTCTGTCTCCCTCTCTCTGCCATCTCTCTGTCACCGTCTCTCTATTCCCCCTCTCTCTGTCCCCCCTTCTCTGTCCCCCCCTCTCTCTGACCCCTTCTCTCTCTGTCCTCCTCTCTCTGTCCCTCCTCTCTCTGTCCCTCCTCTCTCTTTCACCCCCCTCTCTCTCTGGCCCCACTCTCTCTGACCCCCTCTCTCTCTGACCCCCTCTCTCTCTGACCCCTTCTCTGTCCCCCTCTCTCTGTCGCCTGCTCTCAGTCGCCCTCTCTCTGACCCCCACTCTCTCACACCCGCCTCTCCCTGTACCACCTCACTGTCCCCCTCTCTCGCTGTCGTCCCTCTCTCTGTCGCCGTCTCTCTGTCCCCCCCTCTCTCTGTCCCCCTCTCTCTCTGTCCCCCTCTCTCTGTCCCCTCTCTCTCTCGCCCGCTCTCTGACCCCCTCTCTGTTGCCCTGTCTCTGCCCCCACTCTCTCTGCGCCCCTGACCCCTCTCTCTGTCCTTTCTCTCTCTCTCTCCCCCTCTCTCTCTGTCTCCCTCTCTCTGCCCCCCTCTCTCTGTCACCGTCTCTCTATCCCCCCTCTCTGTGTTCCCCCTTTCTCTGTCACCCCTCTCTCTGTCCCCCCCCCCCCACTGCCCCCTCTCTCTCTGCCCCTCTCTCTCTCTGTCCCTTCTCTCTCTGTCCCCCTCTCTCTCTGCCCCTCTCACTCTGATCCCCCTCTCTCTCTGCCCCTCTCTCTCTCGGTACCCTCTCTTTCTGTCCCCTCGCTCTCTGTACCGTCTCTATCTCTGTCCCCCTCTCTCTCTGTACCCTCTCTCTCTGTCTCCCTCTCTCTCTGCCCCCCTCTCTCTGTTCCACCCCTCTCTGTTGTCCTCTCTCTGACCCCCCTCTCTCTGTCCCTCTCTCTCTGTCTCCCTCTCTCTCTGTCTGTCTCCCTCTCTCTCTGTCTCCCTCTCTCTCTGTCTCCCCCACTCTGTCCCCTCTCCCTCTCGCCCTCTTTCTGCCCCCTCTCTGTCCCCCTCACTCTCTGTCCCCCTCTCTCTGCCCCCCTCTATCTACCGCACTCTCTGTCCTCCACTCTCTGTCCCCCTCTGTCTGTCGCCCTCTCTCTGACCCACTCTCTCTCTCCCAACCGCCTCTCCCTCTGCCCCGCTCTCTGCCCCCTCTCTCTGTCCTCCACTCTCTGTCCCCCCTCTCTCTGTCCCCCTCTCTCAGTCTCCCTCTCTCTGTCCGCCTCTCTCTCTGTCGCCCTCTCTCTGTCCCCCTCTGTCTCCTACCCGCCTCTCTCTATCCCCCCTCTTTGTCCCACTCTCTCTCTGTACCCCTCTCTTTGTTGCCTCTCTCTCTGCCACCTCTCTGTCACCGTCTCTCTATTCCCCCTCTCTCTGTCCCCCCTTCTCTGTCCCCCCCCCTCTCTCTGACCCCTTCTCTCTCTGTCCTCCTCTCTCTGTCCCTCCTCTCTTCACCCCCGTCTCTCTCTGGCCCCCTCTCTCTCTGGCCCTCTCTCTCTCTGACCCCCTCTCTCTCTGACCCCCTCTCTCTCTGACCCTTTCTCTGTCCCCCTCACTCTGTCGCCTGCTCTCAGTCGCCCTCTCTCTGACCCCCACTCTCTCACACCCGCCTCTCCCTGTACCACCTCACTGTCCCCCTCTCTCGCTGTCGTCCCTCTCTCTGTCGCCGTCTCTCTGTCCCCCGCCCTCTCTCTGTCCCCCTCTCTCTCTGTCCCCCTCTCTCTGTCCCCTCTCTCTCTCGCCCGCTCTCTGACCCTCTCTCTGTTGCTCTGTCTCTGCCCCCACTCTCTCTGCGCCCCTGACCCCTCTCTCTGTCCCCTCTCTCTCTCTCTCCCCCTCTCTCTCTGTCTCCCTCTCTCTGCCCCCCTCTCTCTCTGTCACCGTCTCTCTATCCCCCCTCTCTGTGTTCCCCCTTTCTCTGTCCTCCCTCTCTCTGTCCCCCCCCCCCCCCACTGCCCTCCTCTCTCTCTGCCCCTCTCTCTCTCTGTCCCTTCTCTCTCTGATCCCCCTCTCTCTCTGCCCCTCTCTCTCTCTCGGTACCCTCTCTTTCTGTCCCCTCGCTCTCTGTACCGTCTCTATCTCTGTCCCCCTCTCTCTCTGTACCCTCTCTCTCTGTCTCCCTCTCTCTCTGTCCCCCTCTCTCTGTTCCACCCCTCTCTGTTGTCCTCTCTCTGACCCCCCTCTCTCTGTCCCTCTCTCTCTGTCTCCCTCTCTCTCTGTCTGTCTCCCTCTCTCTCTGTCTCCCTCTCTGTCTGTCTCCCCCACTCTGTACCCCTCTCCATCTCGCCCTCTTTCTGCCCCCTCTCTGTCCCCCTCACTCTCTGTCCCCCTCTCTCTGCCCCCCTCTATCTACCCTACTCTCTGTCCTCCACTCTCTGTCCCCTTCTGTCTGTCGCCCTCTCTCTGACCCACTCTCTCTCTCCCAACCGCCTCTCCCTCTGCCCCGCTCTCTGCCCCCTCTCTCTGTCCTCCACTCTCTGTCCCCCTCTCTCTGTCCCCCTCTCTCAGTCTCCCTCTCTCTGTCCGCCTCTCTCTCTGTCGCCCTCTCTCTGTCCCCCTCTGTCTCCTACCCGCCTCTCTCTATCCCCCCTCTTTGTCCCCCTCTCTCTCTGTCCCCCTCTCTCTGACCCCCTCTCTCACCCACCCGCCTCTCTCTCTGTCCCCCTCTCTCTGTCCCCGTCTCTCTGTTCCCCTTTCTCTCTGGCCCCCTCTGTGTCACCCTCTCTCTGCCCCCTTCTCTCTGCCCCTCTCTCTGTCCCCCTCTCTCTTTGTCCCCTTCTCTCTCTCTGTCCCCCACTCTCTCCATCCCCCCACTCTCTGTCCCCCTCTCTCCCCCCACTCTGTACCCCTCTCTGTCCCCGACTCTCTATCCCCTCTCTCTGTCCCGTCTATCTCCCCCTCTCTCTGTCCCCCTCTCTCTGTCCCCTATCTCTCTCCCCCGCTCTCTGTCCCCCTCTCTGTTACCTTCTCTCTGCCCCCTTCTCTCTGCCCCCCCCCTCTGTCCCCCTCTCTCTGTCCCCCTCTCTCTATCCCCCTCTCACTGACCCCTCTCTCTCTCCCGCTCTCTCTGCCCCCCTCTCTGTCCCCCCACTCTTTGTCCCCCTCTCTCTGACCCGCTCTCTCCCCCACTCTGTACCCCTCTCTCTGTCCCCCTCTCTCTATCCCCCTCTCACTGTCGCCTCTCTCTCTCTCCCGCTCTCTGACCTCCTCTCTGTCACCCTTTCTCTCTGCCCTCTCTCTCTCTGCCCACACTCTCTCTGCCCCCCTCTCTGTCCCCCCACTCTCTGTCCCCCTCTCTCTGACCCCCTCTCTCTCCCCTACTCTGTACCCCTCTCTCTGTCTCCCTCTCTCTGCCCCCTCTCTGTCCCCCCCTCTCTCTGACCCCTTCTCTCTCTGTCCCTCCTCTCTCTGTCCCTCCTCTCTCTTTCACCCCTCTCTCTATCTGGCCCCCTCTCTCTCTGACCCCCTCTCTCTCTGACCCCCTCTCTGTCCCCCCTCTCTCTGTCCCCCTCACTCTGTCGCCCGCTCTCAGTCGCCCTCTCTCTGACCCCCTCTCTCTCACACCCGCCTCTCCCTGTACCACCTCACTGTCCCCCTCTCTCGCTGTCGCCCCTCTCTCTGTCGCCGTCTCTCTGTCCCCCCCTCTCTCTGTCCCCCTCTCTCTCTGTCCCCCTCTCTCTGTCCCCTCTCTCTCTCCCCCGCTCTCTGACCCCCTCTCTGTTGCCCTCTCTCTGCCCCCACTCTCTCTGCCCCCCCAACCCCTCTCTCTGTCCCCCTCTCTCTCTCTGTCCCCCTCTCTCTCTGTCTAACTCTCTCTGCCCCCCTCTCTCTGTCACCGTCTCTCTATCCCCCCTCTCTCTTTTCCCCTCTCTCTCTGCCCCTCTCTCTCTCTGTCCCCCTCTCTCTCTGTCGCCCCCTGTTTCTGCCCCTCTCTCTCTGACCCCCCCCTCTCTCACTGCCCCCCTCTCTCTCTCGTTACCCTCTCTTTCTGTCCCCCTCTCTCTCTGCACCCTCTCTCTCTCTGTCCCCCTCTCTCTCTGCGCCCTCTCTCTCTGTCTTCCTCTCTCTCTGTCCCCCTCTCTCTGTTCCACCCCTCTCTGTCGCCCTCTCTCTGACCCCCCTCTCTCTGTCCCACTCTCTCTGTTCCCCTCTCTCTCTCTGTCCCCTCTCTCTCTGTCTCCCTCTCTCTCTGTCTCCCCTCTCTCTGTCTCCCTCTCTCTCTGTCTCCCCCACTCTGTCCCCCTCTCCCTCTCACCCTCTTTCTGCCCCCTCTCTCTGTCCCCCTCACTCTCTGTCCCCCTCTCTCTGCCCCCCTCTATCTACCCCACTCTCTGTCCCCCACTCTCTGTCCCCCTCTCTCGGTCCCCCTCTCTCTGTCCCCTCTATCACCCCTCTCTCTGTCCCCCTCTCTCTGACCCCTCTATCTCCCCCACACTCTGTGCCCCTCTCTCTGTCGCCTCTTTCTGCCCCCCTCTCTCTCTGACCCCCTCTATCTCCCCCACTCTCTGACCCCCACTCTCTCCCACCCACCTCTCTCTATACCCCCTCACTGTCCCCCTCTCTCTCTGTCACCCCTCTCTTTTTGTCCCCCTCTCTCACTGTCCCCCTCTCTCTGTCCCCTCTATGTCTGTCCCCCTCTCTCTCTGCCCCCTCTCTCTCTGCCCCCTCTCTCTCTGTCCCTCTCTCTCTGCCGTCTCTGTCTCTGCCCCCTCTCTCTGTCCCCCCGTCTCTCTTTCCCCCTCTCTCTGTCCCCCTCTCTCTGTCCCCTCTCTCTCTTCCCCCACTGTCTGACCCCCTCTCTGTCGCCCTCTCTCTGCCCCCTCTCTCTGTCCCCCTCTCTCTGTCCCCCACTCTCTCCATCCCCCCACTCTCTGTCCCCCCTCTCTGACCCCCTCTCTCTCTCCCACTCTGTACCCCTCTCTCTGTCCCCTTCTCTCTGTCACCGTCTCTCTGTCACCATCTATCTGTACCCCCTTCTCTCTGTCCTCCTCTCTGTCAATCCCCCTGTCTCTGTCCCCCTCTCTCTGTCCCCTCTCTCTCTCTCCCCCACTCTCTCTGTCGCCCTCTCTCTGCCCCGTCTCTCTCTCCCCCGCTCTCTGCCCCCCTCTGTCGCCCTCTCCCTGCTCCCTCTCTCTCTGTCCCCCCTCTCTCTCTATCCCCCACTCTCTCCATCCCCCACTCTCTGTCCCCCTCTCTCTGACCCCCCTCTCTCCCTCCCACTCCGTACCCCTCTCTCTGTCCCTTCTCTCTGTCCCCCTCTATATCACCCTCTCTCTGTGCTCCTCTCTCTGTCGCCCACTCTCTGCCCCTTCACCCTCCCACCCGCCTCTCTCTTTCCCCCCTCTCACTGTCCCCCTCTCTCTCTGTCCCCCTCTCTCTGTCCCCCTCTGTCTGTCCCCCTCTCTCTCTGTTCCCCGTCAATCTTCCCCACACTCTGCCCCCCCTCTCTCTCTGCCCTCCTCTCTCTCTGTCCCCCTCTCTCTCTGTACCCCTCTCTCTGTTCCCCCTTCTCTCTGTCGCCATCTCTCTGTCCCCCTCTCTCTCTGTCCCCCTCTCTCTCTGACCCCCTCTCTCCCTGACACCCCTCTATCTCACCCACTCTCGGTGTCCCTCTCTCTCTGTCCCCCTCTCCCTGACACCGTCTGTCTCCCCCCTCTCTGTCCCCCTCTCTCAGTCCCCCTCTCTCTGACACCCTCTATCTCCCCCACTCTCTGTGCCCCTCTCTCTGACCCCTCTCTCATTATGTCCTCCCCTATTTCTCTCTCTCCCTCCCTCACCTTATCTCTCCCTTCCCTCTCTCTCTCCCTCTGTCTCTCCCTGCTCCTTCGCTCTCTCTCCATCTTCCCCCACTCTCAATCCCTACCTTGGTCTCTCTCTCTCCCCACCTCCCTCCGTTTCTCTCTGACTCAACCTCTCTCCCTCCTGTCCTGCCCTTCCTCTCTCTCTGAAACACTCTGTCTCCCTGGTCCTTCCCTCTCCCTCTAACCTAGAGACTGGGTGTTTGTGGTGAGGCTGCGTGTGGGGGGTGGGGTGAGATGATTGAGAGATGTGGGAGGTGGGGAAATTGGGGTAGAGACGGAATTGCGGGAGGGAGACAGAGACGGCAGGAGAGAGAGAGTGAGGGTGAGGGGGAGAGAGAAGAATGGAGGCAGGTGGAGAAACTCATGTTGGGGGTGTGAGAGAGAGAGGGAGAGTGAGGCAGAAAGAATAGTGGAGGCAGGTGGAGAAACCGGGGTTGGGGGGGGGTGTCTGAGAGGGGACCAGAGAGAGTGAAAGGGAGAGGAGGTGAGAGAGAGACAGTGTGCAGAAAGAGAGAGAGAGGGAGAGAATTGAGGAGGAAGAGTGGGGGAGAGGAAATGGGGAGGCCAGGTTGGAGTAGGGGGGTGTCAGAGGGAGTTAAACCCAGCTCCTGAGCTCAGGGCCCGGTGCCCTCCCCTTCCCTGAGGACCAGGGCTGAGTCTGTCTCTCTCCAGCTCAGTTTCTCCAACACAAAGACACACACCAACATCGGTCGCTCTGCTGCTCGGCACGCTTTAATCAACATTTTTATTGGTTACAAATGGAAGTGATGGATACAGTCAGTGGGATGGTGCCTTTTCTCACTGGGCCCTGAGTTGTGAGAAACATTGAAATGTTTCCCTGTAACCCCCCTGTGGGATAAGGATGGACAACCCAGCGCTACCCTCAGTCTGTTACCATAGCAACAGGCTGCTCCATCGCTGAAACACTGAACTGAAATGAGAAAATCCCGGATGGATTGGTTAATGAGGGAATTTGAGTGATGGATGGATCTGGGTGAAGGGATATTTCAGCACATTCTTCAGCTGCTGCCTGAACTTAGTCTGGGTCACGGCATAAATCGCGGTGTTTGTGCAGCAACTGAGGAGCTGCAGCATGAAGCCCAATTCCCCCACAAAGTAATGGAGATACAGAGGGGTATCCACAAGATACCACATCCGTTTCCATATAGAATACAGCATTAACGTTGACCATAACAGGATGAAATTGGCCGAGATCACAAACAGTAAAATGATGGATATTTTTCGGTTTCTCATTTCAGTGTCAGACTGAGCGTCCCCATTGGTGTGAGCGCGGAGTCTCCTGCGGGCTCTGCTGGTCACTACAATGTGTCTGACGGTGAGAACATTGAGCAGCAGAATCAGGAGAAATGGGACACACGGGGTTAGAATATGGTGGAGGAACTCGATTGTGACCCAGACACTGGAGGATAGAACAGCGTTTGTTATCTCACAAAACCAGAGGGCGGTTCACCAGCCAATACCGAGCCTTGAGCATAAAATACCAGGAAATGTCCTTTAAACAGCTCAGCACAGTCACTGCTCCCAGAACCACAGCCGCCGTCTTCTCACTGCAATATTTACTTTTCAGCTTCTGGCAACAAATGGCCACAAACCAATCAAAGGTGAAAGTGACGATGAACCAGACAGAGCAGTCAGTGGCTGCATAAAGCAGGACGGCGTGGATATTACACACGGGGACGGAGTCCCTCAGGAAATCAAACTGTTCCCAATAAACAATGGGAATGTGTCTCAGGATCAGGTCGAGGATAATGACCAGGAGATCCGCCGCTGCCATGGCCCCCAGGTAACGTCTGACACATGGAGACAATCCACAATCTTTATAAAACAGGACGTAGATGGTCACTACGTTAACTGTGAGGAAGGAAAACAAACCCATTATCCATCAGCCTGGAGGCAAAGGGACCCGTTTGATCGGGGACCCAGTGAGATTTCCAAATGTGTCCCTGTTTTCAGGGATTTATTAAAATAATCGGAGCTGGAATAACAAATGGGAAGGTCAGAATTACTGACAAAAAAGTGACATAAACCACAAGAAACCCTCCCTCCCCAAACACACAGAGACACATCCATAAGGACAGATGGTTTCTAGAACATTCCCACACACTCGATCACTCGAGGGCAGACACAGGTCACTCCTTCCCAGTTCCTAATACGGAGGGTGGGAACGTTGTTGTCCTGAAGGATTCTCTCCCAGTTTCCTGAAGACAAACAGAGTTTGGGAATTCCTGTATTTTGGTCTAAGTTGTGGTCGGTCCTGTGTCTTGGAGAAATGTAAACGCAGGGAAAACGTGTTCACCCCCTTAACTGCCTGAGGGGCCTTCGGAACAGTGTCTCCTCCCTGGAACGGGATCTCTTCCCTCGGGATCTTATCGTTTGTTCAATTCACTGACGTCCGGCCGTTCACAAACAATGTCAGGGACAGAACGTTCCGGGGAATGTCAGTTATAGAATGTCGGGGACAGAACGTTCCGGGGAATGTCAGTTATAGAATGTCAGGGACAGAACGTTCCAGGGAATGTCAGTTGTAGAATGTCAGGGACAGAACATTCCAGGGAATGTCAGTTATAGAATATCGGGGACAGAACGTTCCGGGGAATGGCAGTTATAGAATATCGGGGACAGAACGTTCTGGGGAATGTCAGTTATAGAATGTCGGGGACAGAACGTTCCGGGGAATATCAGTTATAGAATGTCAGGGACAGAACGTTCCGGGGAATATCAGTTATAGAATGTCAGGGACAGAACATTCCAGGGAATGTCAGTTATAGAATATCGGGGACAGAACGTTCCGGGGAATGGCAGTTATAGAATATCGGGGACAGAACGTTCTGGGGAATGTCAGTTATAGAATGTCGGGGACAGAACTTTCCGGGGAATGTCAGTTATAGAATATCGGGGACAGAACGTTCCGGGGAATGTCAGTTATAGAATGTCGGGGACAGAACGTTCCGGGAAATGTCAGTTATAGAATGTCGGGGACAGAACGTTCCGGGGAATGTCAGTTATAGAATGTCGGGGACAGAACGTTCCGGGGAATGTCAGTTATAGAATGTCGGGGACAGAACGTTCCGGGGAATGTCAGTTATAGAATATCGGGGACAGAATATTCCGGGGAATGTCAGTTATAGAATATCGGGGACAGAACGTTCCGGGGAATGTCAGTTATAGAATGTCGGGGACAGAACGTTCCGGGGAATATCAGTTATTGAATGTCGGGGACAGAATGTTCCGGGGAATGGCAGTTATAGAATATCGGGGACAGAACGTTCCGGGGAGTGTCAGTTATAGAATATCGGGGACAGAAAGTTCCGGAAAATGTCAGTTATAGAATGTCAGGGACAGAACGTTCCGGGGAGTGTCAGTTATAGAATGTCGGGGACAGAACGTTCTGAGGAACTCCTTGGCCTGTCCATGACCTTCCCCCCCCCCCATTCCCCCCACCCTCCTCTTTGACCTATCACCTCTCCCCCACCTCCAACTCCCGATCACATTCCCAGCTCCCTTACCCCAGCCCCAGCTGCCTCCCATTTATCTCTCAGCCCCCCGGCCCACAAGCCTCATTCCTGATGAAGAGTTTATGCCTGAAACGTTCATTCCCCTTCTCCTCGGATGCTGCCTGACCTGCTGTGTTTTTCCAGCACCACACTCCCAGTCAGGAAACAGTCCGACACCATCATACTCACAGGATCATGCCTGATGGCTAATTTAGATTAGATTTCATTACTTCCAGTGTGGAAACAGGCCCTTCAGCCCAACAAGTCCACACCGACCCGCCGAAGAGCAACCCACCCAGACCCCATTCCCCTACGTTTACCCCTTCACCTAACACTACGGACAATTTCCCATAGCCAATTCACCTCACCTGCACATTTATTTTGGACTGTGGGAGGAAACTGGAGCACCCGGAGGAAACACACGCAGACAAAGGGAGAACGTGCAAACTCCACACAGTCAGTTGCCTGATTCGGGAATTGAACCCGGGTCTCTGGCGCTGTGAGGCAGCAGTGCTAACCACTGTGCCACCGTGCCCCCCAGAATGTTTCCTGAAGCCCCATCACCATCCCAGGGTATATCCTGTCCCACCGGCAGGACAGACCCACCAGTGGTGGGGACACCCTGGGGTACAGTCAGGGAAGGAGTTACCCTGCAAATCCCCATCATTGATTCCAGAACCCAGGAAATCTCATAGTAACAGATCACACATGGTCAAGGAAATCGCCTGAGGGTGGTTATCTTCTGCCTCCCACCCCTCCTCTCGGTGATAACTCAGTTCCCCTCGATGTTGGAAACAAATCAGAGGCAGCACTGCGGGTGACAAGGACACAGACCGTCCTCTGGGTGTGGGACTTCAATGTCCATCACCAGGAGTGTCCCCACAGGCCCCCCACTGCCTGAGCAGGGACAGGCTTCAATACACAACAGCCAGACTGGGGGAAACATCCTCACCAAACTCCTTGTCCCAGAGGGATCTGTCCCTGACAGTATCTGTTGGAGCAGCCAGCACACAGTCCTGGTGGAGGCACAGTCCCAGCCCCATATTTGACATACTCAAGATTAGTGTGTTGCTGGAAAAGCACAGCAGGTCAGGCAGCATCCGAGGAGCAGGAAAATCACCGTTTGGGGCAGCAGACCTTCATCACGAATGAGGCTCAGAGCCTCCGGGATGGAGAGATAAATCATATTAGGCATACTGCTCACTGTGTGATGTGGCACTCACTCCTGTGAAGTAGGACATACATAGAAAGGACTGAGCACATGGAAACTGGCCATCCATGAGGCACTGTGGGCTAGCAGCAGCTGCAGCATCAATGGCCTTCCCTCCATCATAAAGTCAGAAGTGGCCTATTCACTGATGGTTTCAAAATAGTCAGCACCATTCACAACTGCACCGATACTGAAGCAGGCTATTCAGCCCATCAAGAGTTTGAAACAGGAACAGAATGAGGCCATTCAACCATTGGAGGGTGTTACTCAGCGATTGGAGCAGATATTTTAATCTCTCAGACTGCTCACACAGGAAATGGAAGGAAACATTCAGCATTTCAAAGCTGCTACAGAGGAATACGTGGAGCAGTGTAAACCACAGCAGTACATTGACCTACAAAACCCAGACTAGATATCTGTCCAGGAAGGGGAGCTGTGCAGACCACAGCAGTGCACTAATGTGTCAACCTGAAAGAAATATCCATCCAGCACGGGGAGCTGCACCGACCACATCATGGCATTATCTATAAACCTCAACCAGATAGTCTGACCAGCACAGTGACCTGTGCAGTGATCACACGGGAATTAAACTGTAAAAGAGGAGCAGTTACCCTCCCAGCATGTGGGACTGTGTACACCAAACCAGGGCATTGATCTGTAACCCAGGAGCAGTTACCCTCCCAGCATGTAGGGCTGTGTACACCAAACCAGGGCATTCATCTGTAACCCAGAAGCAGTTACTCTCCCAGCATGTAGGGCTGTGTACACCAAATCAGGGCATTGATCTGTAACCCAGGAGCAGTTACCCTCCCAGCATGTAGGACTGTGTACACCAAACCAGGGCATTCATCTGTAAACCAGGAGCAGTTACCCTCCCAGCATGTAGGGCTGTGTACACCAAACCAGGGCATTCATCTGTAAACCAGGAGCAGTTACCCTCCCAGCATGTAGGGCTGTGTACCCCACCCCAGTGCATTGATCTGTAACCCAGGAGCAGTTACCCTCCCAGCATGTAGGGCTGTGTACCCCAAACCAGGGCATTGATCTGTAAACCAGGAGCAGTTACTCTCCCATCATGTAGGGCTGTGTACACCACCACAGTGCATTGATCTGTAAACCAGGAGCAGTTACCCTCCCAGCATGTAGGACTGTGTACACCAAACCAGGTCATTGATCTGTAACCCAGGAGCAGTTACTCTCCCAGCATGTAGGGCTGTGTACACCACCCCAGTGCATTGATCTGTAAACCAGGAGCAGTTACCCTCCCAGCATGTAGGGCTGTGTACACCAAACCAGGGCATTGATCTGTAACCCAGGAGCAGTTACCCTCCCAGCATATAGGGCTGTGTACCCCACCCCAGTGCATTGATCTGTAACCCAGGAGCAGTTACCCTCCCAGCATGTAGGACTGTGTACACCAAACCAGGGCATTGATATGTAACCCAGGAGCAGTTACCCTCCCAGCATGTAGGGCTGTGTACCCCAAACCAGGGCATTGATCTGTAACCCAGGAGCAGTTACCCTCCCAGCATGTAGGGCTGTGTACCCCAAACCAGGGCATTGATCTGTAAACCAGAAGCAGTTACCCTCCCAGCATGTAGGACTGTGTACCCCACCCCAGTGCATTGATCTGTAACCCAGGAGCAGTTACCCTCCCAGCATGTAGGACTGTATACATCCCCCCCGCAGTGCATTGGTCAGTAACACTGTGTTAGATCCCTGTCGAGTGTGGGGAAAACTAGCAGCCCGTGCTGGAAGTGACAGGATGTGCAGCTTCCACCCATTTGCAGCTCCATATCCCTATTGTGCCCTGACAAGGGGGTGTTGTGGGTGTGAACATCACTGCCAGAGAGAGATGGCGGGGGAATCAGTTTAAATATCACTGCATGGGAGTGGGTTGGGAAGTAGACAGAGAGGGGGAGACTGAGAGACAGTGTCATGGAAGGTTGTGTTCCCAGGTTTCAGAATGCTGAAATGTCAGCAATTCGAGAGCATCCTGTAACATGAGCCAGTCTTCCCAGGAAAGATGGGAAAAAGGGATATTGATGTGAAGTCAGATGAGCATTTGTTCTGCATCTTTGTAACTGGAATTGGTTTCAACAGAATCTATGACTCATTGGGCAGATTCTAACAATAATTTATCTTTGTTTAATTTTCCTTGAGTGTGACAGAGGGACCGTCTGCACGAGGCTGAGCTATTTCCCGGTGCTATCACTTCAAACTTACCTCATTAACTACCCACCCCACCCCATGATGTCCCTCTCATTCAATACTAGCCTGATTCTCCCATCCATCATGGCGGGTGGTAATCACCATCGCCCGGATGCCCCTGGATATTCAGTGATCGCTGGCGCTGGTGCCATCTTTAAAAGGCCAAGGGGCACACGGTTGAGCTTTCTCAGTTCGGAGCTGCCCTGCACAGTTTACCTCGAGCATGGCAGATAAGAGGCACTTACATCACGGTTTGTCGACAGGGGCATGGAAGTCCTGGTGGAGGGGCTAGTATAGAGGGGGGCCATACCACCAGACACACCGAGCATTGTCTGAGCTCACCACCCAGTTCAGTGCAGTATCTGAGGTCTGAAGAAACGTCCAGCAATACAGGATAAGCAGCAATAACCTTCCCCGCTCTGTCAGGATACAGCTCACCATATTCTCTCTGCTCCCTCACACTCACTGTATATCTGTTGTAGCACCTACTCCCCAAACAAGATTCATGCTCCACCACTCTCACTGCTGTGTACAGCACTTTCTCTCTCTCTCTCTGTCTCTGTCTCTGTGTGTCTGTCTGTCTGTCTCTCTCTCTCTCTCTCTCTCTCTCCCTCCACGTTACCCCCCTTCACTAAAAACACTGCATGGATACAACAAAGTGGACTGACTGCCTCCGGACACCTCACCATGACCCCGTCCCCCACCTACACCAGCACTAACAGCAGGGCTACCCACTCCCACCCTCCCTCTCTCCCTCCTTTTCTCCCATTTCAGGAGAAACAGCCTGGAATAGGACAGAAAGGGCCTATCCGGGTGGTGGAGTGCCCGATATCCGTTCCCTCACCCCCTCATCCCGCCATGTGGGGAGGACCCTGGTAAGAGCCGAAGAGGACCGGGACGCCTCGTGTGGAGATTCTGAAACATCCACGTCCCACCGACCGAGTAAGGAGCAATGTTCAGTGAAGGGCAATTCTCACTTTAAACCCACTGGCAGCTCCGTTTCTCCCCGGCATAACTTAGAAGCCGTTCCCCTGATGCTATCTCCCTTTTGTGTCGAGCTGGTACAAATGGAATCACCACGGTCTCGGTGGGCAGGAAAGTGGGCTCACAACACATCGTCACCACCACCTCCCATGGAGGGAGCACGGAGGCTCCCTCCTACACCTCCTCCTGTAAACAGCTCAGATACTGAAACTAATCTGTGACAGTTACTGCTCTCCCCACTTGTCCTGACATCTTCAACAATCTGTGCTCATATACACGCAGCGCTCTCTGGTCCTGCAGCTCCATTGTAATGGTACAGCCTGTTTTAAACTGTCTTTCATTGTCTTTCCTACCAAAGTGTATCATCTCACACTGCTCTGCACTGATCCCCATCTGCCATACACCTGAACACTACACCAACGTGTCACTGTCCTGTTAGAGTTCCACACTCTCCTCCATAGACTTCACAATTCTTCCAGGTTTGGTGCCATCTACAAACATTGAGATTGCCATAGCTTCTCAGTTCCCATGAAACAACTGAAATCCTGCCCCACTCATGAGTGTGAGCAAGTGAAATACTGCTATATTCCCAATACTGCTATGTTTAGTTTAAATTACCAGATGAGCGCAATGTTGTGTCCTAACAATTGTTGTGTGTGTATCTGTGTGTCTCTGTGTGGGGCAGGTCTGGCAGTCTCTGTGGGGCTTAAAGTGATGCAATGTCACCGTCTGCTGGCCTCCACACGCCGCTGCACAGGCATTGGCAGAGGGTGAAAACCAACAGGGATTTATTCATAGATGGGGAGGGAGAGGGCAGCTGCTCACAGCACCATCCAAACTGATGTCTTATCCATGTACTGATCTAAATGTCCTTTAAACATTGTAACTGTCACTGCTTTCACCACTTCCTCTGGAAGTTCATTCCACACCCAAGCCAGCTTCTGTCTAAAATAATTACCGCTCATGACTTTTGTAAATCTTTTTCCTCACACCTTAAAATATCCCTCAGTTTTGAATCCCCAACTCTACGGAAAATACATCAGCCCTTCAGCTTATCTGTACCCCTCATTATTTTGTAAACCTCTGTAAAGTTGCCCCTTAATCTCATCCTCTTCAGTGAAAATAGTCTCAGCCTATCCAGCCACTCCTAATCGATCACTTCCTCCATTCCCAGCAACATCCAGATTACTCTCCTCTGAACCCTCTCCAGCTTAATAATATCAAGGTCAATAACATTAACGTGCAAAGTCAATGTATTTTATAAGTGTAGGGGAGACCAAAACTAGAGGGCATAGCTTTAAGGTGAGAGGGAAACATTTAAAAGTTACCTAAGGGGCAGCTTTTTCACCCAGAGGATGTTGTGCCTATGGAATGAGCGGGCAAGGTGACCAGACTGGACACAGCATTCCAGAAGAGGTCTCACCAATGTCCTGTACAACCACAATTTGACGTCCCAATTCCGATACTCAAAGGTCTGACCAATGAAGACAAGTGTGTTAAACACCTTCTTAATCACACTATCTGTATGAGATGCAAATTTTAAAGGACTATGCCTGACGACCTAGGTCTCTGTTCTCCAACACTGCCAAAGGCCCTGCTTTTAATTGTATAGGTCCTGCTCTTGTTTGATTTACCAAATCCAATAGCTCGCATTAATCCAAACTTCGCTCCACTTGCCACTCTTCAACCCAGTGAGTGATGTTACCACGTACTCACCTTCCCCGTTTAATTTTAAAATTCCTTCCCCTCTGCAAGATGCCTTGATTCCGGCCTTGATTTTCACAAAGACCCTGAGCTTGGGTTGCTTTGTATTGTTCGGGGGATGAGGGCCTGATTGTAGACATAGTCAGTGGGGAGGAGAGGCTGGACAGTAATCAGCTGCCTTGTATCATTTCATGGTTTGAGGAAGAGGGCAGTCACACATGAGAGGTGGGTAATACTGATCCGTATTTTGAGGCCAAAAATTATGGTCTTTCTCTGTCTCTGTCTATTCAAGACCCTTCATTGTGCAGAGTGTTTCGGCAGGATTTCGTTCCCGAATATTGCAGACTACAGATAATAAACGATTAAAGATGGTCATAGTTAATTTCTAGGGCACAGCACGTGTACTCAACATCCTTCAGTTAAGACAAATACCTTGCATTTGTTTAACAACACAAAGTGTTTTGTGTAGTTCAATATTGGTAACCTAATTATAATAAATCCATACAAAGCTGAATGCTGTTACATAAAATTTGTGTATGGTAGTGTAATGGGTAGTGTCTCTGCCTCTGAGCTAGAGCTCGGCATTTTATTCCAGTACCTGAACTTGTATGGTACTGTTCCTCTCTCTGAACTAGAAGATCTGGATTCAAGTCCTGCCTGTTGCAGAGGTATGTCACAGCATGTCAGAACAGGCTGATGAACAAATACACAGGATAATAATGTTACAGCTTTATGGGTTTTGCTGAGTGATGCTAGTGTCCCTACATCCGGGCACAAAGGTCTAGGTGTAAATCCCACAGAAGTGCCTCATGATACATCTGAACAAACTGATTAAAATGGATTTAGAATTGTGACCTGATGGAGAAGGAAGAGGTGTCAGCATTGCATTTCAGAATTTAGGCCCAGGATGACTGAAAGTACAGCCATTCGTGTTGATTGGGGTCACATTTCGCAGCAGTAGCGGTTTATAATATCCGAACGGTTATGGATAGGGTGAGTAGTCAGGGTTTTTCCCCAGGTTAGGTGCGTCCAATACTAGAGGGCATTGGTGGAAAGTGAGAGGGGAAACGTTTTGATGAGGCCTAAAGGGCACCTTTTCACACAGAGGGTGGTGTGTGTATGGAATGAGCTGCCAGAGGAAGTGGTGGAGGCTGGTACAAATACAGCATCTGGGTACTGAGAGACCTGGCGAGCTTTTCCAGCAATTTCTGCATTTCTTTAAAAATGCATTCATTTTAACACAGGTATTCTGAATAAATTCAACATTTTATTTTTTAATGACGCAGAGCCATGTAAATATATTTCAAATTGACCGAGACCATTTTCTGCTGAGGGTATGGCTCTGTGTATGACAGCAGCAATGATGCACCTACGTGGAGCAGGGAATGTGATGGAGACATAGTTTGGACAATGTACAAGGAGACCTCACATGGTCCAGTTTGGGAGAGGATGACATTACTGTGTGATTCAACTCAGAGAGGGATAAAATGTAATCTGTCCGAGAAGGAATGACCTATTGCACTCTCTCTCCTTCATTGTTCCTCATCACAACAATGTGTGCGAGCTAAAAAAAAAACCTCTAAAGTCATCGTTACCATTCGTATTTTTATAGAATCCCTGCAGAGTTGAAACAGGCCCTTCGGCCCAACAAGTCCACACCAACCTTCCCAAGCCATTCCCCTATATTTACCCCTGACTAATGCACCTATCCGAGAAATCCCTGGACACTATACTCAATTTAGCATGACCAATTCACCTAACCTACACAGTTTGAGCTGTGTTAGGAAACGGGATCACCCATTAGAAGCTCACACAGACAAGGGGAGAATGTGCAAACTCCACAGAGACAGTCACCCAAGGCTGGAATCGAACCCAAGTCCATGGTGCTGTGAGACAGCAGTGCTTCCCTTTGGGTGATCCCTGACCAGAATTCACTGGAATCTACTCACTGCCTAAAGCAAAGGGAATTCAGCCAAATCCAACTTCCCAGGATGGAACCCCATTGCTAGCAGCTATGTGAGTGCAATATCTTCAGAAACAGAATAACGTTTTGGACAATCTCAATTTTTACTTTTGTCATGAATTCCAGTAAGATCTGGACAAAGTTCTTTCAAGTTAAAAATGCAGAGATTTTGTTAACCTGTTTGTTTGTGTGTGTGTATGTGTGTCGCAGTGTTTTAAACAGGAAAATATCGATTATATATTTGCAATACCCAAACACGTTTCCATTCATCTTTCCATCATAGCTTGAGTAACATTGCTGTGGATCATAAACGTGTTAAAGAAACTAGCCTGAGTTGTTGCTAAAACTGACCCTGACCCAGTCTGAGATGGATATCATCGACCATATCACCAACCTGGTTCCATTTGATATTTTTGTGTGAGCAGTGGAGGAGTGGGACTGGAAAGGAAACAGTGACCCCAAAAGCCAAGGAACTATCGACCGGTGAGCCTGATGTCAGTGGCGGGTAAGTTGTTGGAGGGGATTCTGAAGGACAGGATTGACATACATTTGGGAAGGCAAGGGCTGATCAGGATAGTCAACGTGGCTTTCTGCATGGGAAATCATGGGTCATTAATTTGGTTTAGTGTTATGAAGTTGTGACAAAGAAGATTGATGAAGCTGTGTGTTAGATATTGTCTACATGGACCTCAGCCAGGTGTTCATAACATTCCGAAAAGCAGACAGATTAGTAAGGTTCAGTCACTTGGGATACAGGGGAATCTAGTCACAATTGGCTTGAAGGAAGAGGGGTATTTTTCAAATTGGAGGCTTCCGAGAAGCAGTGTGCTGCAAGAATCAACACTGAGTTCACTACATTTTATCATTTATATCAACGATTTGGATGTCAACACTGGGGCCATAGTGAGTAAGTTTACAGATTGCATCAGAAAGGTGGTCTGGAAGATTATCTCAGAGTAAAACGAGACCACAATTAGATGGGACAAAGAAGCAAGGCGTGAGAGATGAAGTTTAATTTAGATAAATACGAGGTTTTGCAGTTTGGGAAGGTAAATCATGGAGCAATTATATACTTAATGGTAAGGTCCTGGGGCGTGTTGTGGAACAAAGGGACCTCGGGCTGCAGGTACATTGTTCCTTGAAAGTGGAGTCGTAGGTAGACAGTGGTGCTGAACACATTTGGCACATTTGACTAATCAGTCAGAGCATTGAGTATAGGAGCTGTGGTGGCATGTTGCATCTGTAGTAGGAAACTGGAGCACGCATGAGAAGCTCACACAGACAAGGGGAGAATGTGCAAACTCCACACAGACAATCACCCAAGGCTGGAATCGAACCCAAGTCCCTGGTGCTGCGAGGCAGCAGTGCTAACCACCGTGCTACCCTTTGGATGATCCCTGACCAGCATCCATTGGAATCTACTCACTGCCTAAAGCAAAGGGAATTCAGCCAAATCCAACTCTCTCAAGGTGTTGGTGAGGCCACTTTAAGAATACTGTGTACAACTCGGTTGTCTGCAGAAAAGATTTACCTGGATGTTCCAGGACTGGAGGTTTGAGCTTCGGGGAGAAGTTGATTAGGTTGGGGTGCTTCCTGGAGTGTCAGAGACTGAGGGGTGACATTATAGCGGTTTTTAAAATCATCAGGGGTATGGATATTCTAAATAGCCATGGTCTGATCCCAGGATAGGGGAGTCCAGAATAAGACAGCACAGGTTGAAGGGGAGAGGGCGAATGATTTAGAAGGAACATGAAGATAAATGGTTCACACAGAGAGTGGTGTGTGTACAGATAGTGCTGTCAGAGGAAGTGGTTAAGGCGGGTACAGTCATAGGAGGAATATTGGGCAAATGCTGGCAAATGGGACTAATGGGTTTTGGTATCTGATCGGAGAGAATATATTGGACTAACGGGTCTGTTTCCATTCTGCATGACTCTATGATTCTATAAGAGGGATGGAGAAAAATTCTTAAAGGACCTTTCAAGTGGGAATTCTCTTCACTGGAAGTTTTTATTGCGCCTCTATGTTCACGTGGACTGAAAGCTGTGTTAGTTAATTAATTGATAGGGAAGTGAGTCACAGATAATTGGACGCAGACAGGAAAGTGGGGCTGAGACCATAACCTGATCAGCCACAATTTTAGTGCCTTGTGGAGAAGGATCAAAGTATCTAATGCCCCACTCCTGCTCCTCAGTCCCATGTTTCTGTGTTCCATTCAGCCCATCAAACCTGCTAGACAGGAACAGTTGGAGGCTACTTACATCTATAACCTGATGCACAGAAACAGAGGAGACCATTCAGCCCTTTAAGGCTATCACACGCTTTGATGTGATTTGGGAAATGTAATTGGAAAACCCAGGTTGGGTATGAAAGAGACACCTCATCTCTTTTTACAGAGATACCCGTCTCTGAAACTTGTGTTTCATTTATTGATCATGTTATAGACCCAGACTCACGGTGAATACAGCCCATATACCTCGCCCAGACATGACTCACAAACTCCTCTGGTCTCCCTGACTGCAATATTCAGTAATTTGCACATTCATGAAAGTAACACCCCCTAACTTTCCAATAACAGAATGTGAAAACATCAGAAACAGGGGCAGGTCGTTCACTCCCCAAGTCTGCCTTGCCTTTCACTAAGATTATGGCTGATCTGCTCTTGGTCTCAAATCCTCTTTCATTCCCAATTCTTCATCGCCCTCAACTCTCTGTCAGGTCAATATCCATCTACCCCCTCTTCAAATCCTTTTAGTCACCTAGCTCCCCGAACAGTCTTGAGAACAGAAATCCTGATATTCAATCCCACCTGTTTGAAGAAAACACTTGCTGCTCCTGTACCATGGCTTATTGATGTGAACAAAAGAGACTGATACAAGGGTTCAGGTAAAAATGACTGACCCCGATATCAAGGCAGTGTTTGCCTTCTGTTGACATCAAGAAGTTCATTCAGCAGCTCACGCTGGTTTCACAGGAATATGAGGAAGCCATTCAGCCCATTGACATTATTGGAGAAGAACAGGGACAGTCCATTCAGTGCCTCGCGCCTATTACTCAGGAAGAGAAGGAGTCCAGTGTGATGGACCAAACCAGAGCCCTTCAAAAATATTTGAGGGCGGTAGCCCAGACTCTAATATTTTTATATTTAAAAGGAAACGTAAACTGTCTGTTCCAGATGCAACGTGAATGGTCAAACTACTTGGTGTGAAGCAAAACACCATTTATTTAAACACGGAAGATAAAATGAAACCAAAGAAAGGGGAAATTAGAATAACTTAATTCTATTGGACAAGTTGACAGAATAATTGATCTAGGAACTATTACTGATGAACTGTTCCAGTATAGGGAAATCCCATAAACACAGCCCATGGCAAAAAGAAACATTTAGACACAGATAGTCACAAACATTTCTCCAATCCAGGAATTAAAAACAACATCAAGAGAAAATTCAGAGAGAGTTGCAGCCAGGAGATAGTCACTGAAGATTCCAACTCTGTGTAGAACCCAATAGTTTCTGATGTTACGGAGAAACCAAAGCAGAGATCCTAATCTGTGAGAGCTGGCCACACCCATTCAGGCTGCATTAAAATAAACCCAAGCCCTCCCTAGCTGTTACTCAAGTGGTCTTAACTAGCCAGCTTGGTAACTATCGCTCAATCTCTCTCTTTAAAGAAACCGAGACAAATAACCTCTTAAAGCTGCAGCATTGTCACACTTGCCAGCATATCGAACCGTCAAACAGGAACCAGGGGTAACCCAGTCAGGCCCTTGGCCCTGTCCAATGGGACGAGGAAGAAGCCAGTCAGTCTGTTGAGTCACTGACACAACAATAGGATGAGGCTATTCAGCCCCTTGAGCCACTTATACAGGAACAGCAGGAGGCCATTCTCCCTCAACGCACTTACACAGGGACAGAATGAGGTAATTGATGCTGATTCCTGATGAATGGCTTATGCCCGAAACATCAATTCTCCTGCTTCTCGGATGCTGCCTGACCTGCTGTGTTTTTCCAGCAATCAATTCTCTATTCCAATCTCCAGCATTGGCAGTCCTCGCTGTCTCCGAATTGATGCTCTAACGTGATGAGTAAGTGGAGCAGAGGCTGCACAGACAGACTAGTCCACATTGTTCCTCTTGGCTCTGTTGCTCAGGATACAGAAATTGGACTTTAACATGGTTTTCCAGTAGTCAGCAGGGAAAGCCTTATGTCTTGTGTGAAGTCTCAAGAAGGCACCTTTCATCTCCGAAAAGACAGCCTGGTGTTCTCGATGTAGGGCAGAAGCTGGTGGGAATGGCTACCTGTTTCAGATGGAAGGTATTGTGGCTGCTGTTGGGGATTGTGAATAACCTGACATTCAGTACAGGGTTCACACGCCGACTGCACAATAACGTGGGGAGAGTTAATTTAGGCATATAAACGATTAGGAAAGTCACATTACACGGATGAATGGACTCTCTAGGTTCAAATAATGATGATAGTATTCATGTTGATCTTGTCTCTAGTGCTTGTCCTGTTCAGTGTATCCTGTATGGCTTACTCTGTCCAAGCCTATTTCCACCCTATGACCTGTCTGACCATGCTTACTATGACCTGCCTTCAATGCTTATAAATAAAGTGTTTCCCTGTACTGAGATACACGTGACAATATATCAAACCAATTAATCCTGTGTAAAGTATGGAATTTCTCTCCCTGTCAATGTCTCTTTTGGAAATAAGTGATCGCTGCCACTCCTCGTGTTTCAGCATCACCATTTCTTCGTCTCTCATAGCTCTACAGATTAAACACTCAGCTTATTCACTCTATCCTCACGCCGACTGCACAATAACGTGGGGAGAGTTAATTTAGGCATATAAACGATTAGGAAAGTCACATTACACTGATGAATGGACTCTCTAAGTTCAAATAATGATGATATTATTCATGTTGATCTTGTCTCTAGTGCTTGTCCTGTTCAGTGTATCCTGTATGGCTTACTCTGTCCAAGCCTATTTCCACCCTATGACCTGTCTCCTCGTGTTTCAGCATCACCATATCTTCGTCTCTCACAGCTCTACAGATTAAACACTCAGCTTATTCACTCTATCCTCATGTTACCATCAGCCATGTCTATGGTCAGGAGATCATTCCTTACAAAGGAGATCAACTCTGTAGAGAGTGCCCCAAATGCTCTCTCAGCAAGGCTCTACAACAGCAGGAAGATGGCTTTACTTATGTACTCGAATCATCTTACAGTGAAGGACAACATACCATTGACTGCACCCATTACTTACACAGGGTTTGATTCAAAGCAGAAGCGCATAGACTTGTGAGTGGGCGATCATGCTTCCCAAATTTGTTAGAGTTTTTTGATGAAGTGACCAAGAAAGTTGACGAGGGCAGAGCGGCAGGCGTAGTCTCCATGGATTTCAGAAAGACTTTGATAAGGTTCCACATGGCAGGCTGGTCAGGAAGGTGACATCACGTAGAATGTGAGGGGAACTGGCCAATTGGATACACAGTTGGCTTGATGGTAGGAAGCAGAGGGTTTAGTGGAAGGATGTTTGTCAGACCGGAGGCTTGGTCCATTGCTGTTTGTTATCTATGATTTGGTTGAGAATGTACAAGGCATGATTAGTAAGTTTGCAGATGACTCTAAAGTAATTGGGAGCATGATCAGTGAGGAAGTTTATCAGAAATTGCAGCAGGACCTTAATCAGGTGGGGAAGTGGGCCGAGAAATGACAAATGGAATTTAATATAGATGTGTGAGGTCTTGCATTTTGGAAACACAAATCAAGGTAGGAGTTTCATGGTGAATGGGAGGGTCCTAAGGGGTGCAGTGGGCAGAGAGACCTTGGTGTTTAGGTGTACACGGTTCTCTATGAGTGGAGTCAAACGTAAACAGGGCAGTGAAGAAGGCTTTTGGCACATTGGCCTTCATCAGGCAGGATATTAAGTATACAAGTTGGGAATTTATTTTGCAGTTACCCAGGACTTTGTAAAGGCTGCACTTGGAGTATTGTGTTCAGTTTTGTCACCTTGTTATAGGGAGGATGTTTTTAAATTAGAAAGAGTGCAGAAGAAATTTACAAAGGCGTTGCTAGGACCCAATGGTCTGAGTTACAGGGAGAGGTTGGACAAGCTAGGAAATTTTCTTTAGCGTGCAGGAGACTGAGAGAGTCCTTATAGAGCTGTATAAGATTACGAAGACTATGGATAGGGTGAATACTCTCAGTCTTTTTCCAAAGTGTAGAGAATCGACGACTGGATGGGATCAGTTTATGGTTAAAGGGGAAGGAATAAAAGGGAACCTGAGGGGCCATTTCTTTACACAGAGGATGGTACGTGGATGAGCTGCCAGCAGATGTGGTTGTGGGGGTGGGGGGGGGTACATTAACAACATTTCAAAAAGCATTTGGATAAACATGTGGATAGGAAAGGACTGGAAGGATATGGGCCAACTGCAGGGAATTGGGGTTACCGTGGATGGACATTTACAAGGTGGAGTCGAAACCCCTCTGTTAATTAAAACCAAACACCCAGAAAAGCTAGCCTCAACTTGTAATCTGTTAAAATATATGAGTGACACAGATCTCCTACATTCCACTATTTAAACAAAAAATGTCAAGTTGTTTTTTTAACTTTAATAGTGAAAACTAAACAACAACTATTCACAAATACAAGTCCCTCTTGTCTTAGCTACTTACTATCAGACTCTGTAAATATATGCTAGTCCAACATCCCACATATTAAACATTACTATCTCAAGACCACACAGAATCCATCTTCCCCACTATGTTCACTCTTCCAGCTGCTGATCTCCCTGGGTCATGTTTTTTTTTATTGCAAGTAGCTTTTAAATGGACATGTATCTTTGATTGAAAATGTTTGAGATGGCCAGTTAGCACTCCTGCTCTACAGCAGTTATTCTGCTGTTGGGTGGCAGGAGCTATCACTCTCGTTTCACAATGCTGGGTTAATATACTTTCCAGGTGTCCAAACAATAATATTCAAACTCTGTTGGCTTCTGGTATCCTGAGCGTTATTTAAACTCTTTGGCTGTATTTGAATTGTTGTCAAACATCAACAAAATCTCAGGTATTCATTTCCCAGCTAATGGTGACATGTGGAACAGGCTGACCTTTAGCAGGCATCTGTGGTTATACTTTCTATTCAGCAAAACCCATTCTGTCTTAAAGTGACCGGATATGCTTTCGGCTTCATAAGACCTCCCCCCTTCAGCAAAAAAAAAACATGGACCAGCAGAATGAAAAGATGGCTTCATTTATTTTCCTCTAATTCTTAATCCAATTATTATGAATTACGAAAGTTTTATTCTCAGCTATACCATGCAAATTAATTCTGCACACATATATAACACTGCAATAAGTCAAATCTTATCCAAACTTTTTCTTTTAAATCTGCGATAACACATTTTCTAGGACCCACAGCATGTACATTTTGTAAATTTAAAGTCGGTAAGATAAGACTCCAATTAAATATTCTGATATTCTGGCCTTTAAATATTCAAAACATGCGAGAGTTTGTCGTTATCCACAACCATCTCTGACAATTTGTTTGTCACATAAACATTAAAGTATTGTCAGGCCAGTGCGAAACTTCATCATTCTTTTCCAATAATTGAGACTTCATATTTTTTTGTGGTGAATATTGAGTTTTTTTCGACAAGTAGCCAATTCGCCATTCAATTCCATCATCATCTTTCTGCATCAATACATCTCCGACCCCTATATCCCGAGCATCAAACACAATTTTCAAAGGGTTTCAAAATATTTGGTATAGCTAAAACTGGTGGGGTGATTAATCCTGCTTTAAAATTTTCAAATGCCTCTTGGCATTGTTCTGTCCTCCACAATTCTGTGTTCTCCTTTAATAAATCCGTCAGTGGTGCCAATACTGAGGTTTGCAACAAACTTCCGATAGAATCCACTCAGTTCCAGAAATCGAAGTACCTCTTACTTCGAGGATGGTTGTGGAAATTCCTCAAAGCCCTTAGTTTTTATGTTCCATGGGGTCAACCTTCCATGGCCAATGTAATGTCCCAAGAACGTCACCTCTGCCTTCGCGAATTCTGTTTTCTTTAAGTTTATTACCAAGTTTGCTTCTTGTAATTGTTCAACATGCTCTGCCAGCTGTAACACGTGAGCTTTCACTCACTTGCTAAAGATCACTACATCATACAGATAAACTGCACAATTTGCTCATCTGGTCACAACTCTGTTTCATGAGTCTTCAATGTATCTCGAACATTATTCATTCACACGACATTCTCTAACATTTTTTATCATATCCGGTATCTTTGTCAAATAGTTTAACTGATCCAACGTTTTTTTTAATTTGAAAGGGGCCACTAAACCTGGCTTTGAAGTGGTTTTCTACCACTTGTAGCAATACTAATACTTCATCCCCACGGGAAATCGTCAAAGTTTCAGAGTTTTTAATCTGCCACCTGCATTACTCTATACTGTGCCTCTTCAGGTGCTGTTTCGCTAACTCACCTACACCATCTAATATCTCCCTCATCTCAGATACATAATCCAAGTGTGAGATCTCCGACTTCGGTCCTGTCAATTTATATTTAATTAATTTCAAAGGACCTCTCACTTCATGTACGAATATTAACTCAAAGGATGTAAAGTGAGTAGTTTTGTTTGGGGCATCTCTGATGACAAACAAGATAATGAGGCGCCTTTATTCGAATCATTCAGGTAATTCTGACAGTACGCTGTTAATATTGTCTTCAACGTCTGATGACAACTTTCCAAGACTCCCAGGGATTAGGGATGCACTTGACTTAAACTGCTGTATGCCAAAGCTATCCATGTCGTCCTTAAACAGCTGAGCGGTAAAATGAGATTCTTGGTCTGACTGTGTAGCCCACAGCGAGTAAAGACAGCTACCAACTCCTCTACATCCCTTTTTACCTTAAGACCCCATAATGGAATTATCCCTGGAAATCTGGTAGACACATCCATTATGATCAGCAGATATTGGTTTCCACTTTTATTTCAGAAAGGGGAGCTAAACAACTAATCATAACACACATGAAAGGTTCTTCGAATACAGGAATTGGCAACAACGGTGCTAATTTTATTACTGCCTGTGACGTACCTACCATTTGGTATGTATGAAGTGTACAACAAAAACTAACCACGTCCTTGTGCATTCCAGACACTAGAAATGCTTTAGCCTGAGTCTTCAGTGCATTAACTCCTTTGGCTTTTTCCTTTGGTTTTCCTTCCTGTTGTAACGTATGACAGTGTGATCTAGTTACTACATAGTCTGGAAAAATCCCTGGGTATTTTTATTTTAATTCTCCAGTTCCCTGAACTTAGTTGTGCTTCTCCACCACAAGGGGTGCCTCTCCTACCTTGGATCCGGCTAAATCCATTCCCAATAACAAATTGTATTCCTGGAAATGTCAATCTGTCACTCAATCTCACTGTTACTTCCCCAACCTTGATTTGGCACTCCACCTAATGTTACACAAGGGAATGCTTAATTTCTGTCCCCATTTCACAAATTATCACGCTGTTGAGTGTCATGTCAGAAAGAGTGAAAATACTTCCATCTCTTACTATTCGAGGCCGAGGGAAATTGAGGACTGCAGATGCTGGAGACCAAAGTTGAAAAGTGTGGGCTGGAAAAGCACAGCAGATCGGCAGCATCCGAGGGGCAGGAGAGTTGGCATTTCAGGCATTAGTCCTTCATCAGGAAAGTGGGAGGCAAGGAAGGCGGACGGGGCTGAGAATTAAATCGGAGGGTGGGGGTGGAGCTGGGTGGAAGGTAGCTTGGAATGCGATAGGTAGATGTAGGTTGGGTCTGATGGTGATAGGTCGGAGAGGAGGGTGAAGTGGATAGGTGGTAGGACAGCTGAAACCGTCAAACTATACAGCATCAACGTTGACTTCACCAATTTCCAAATCACCGCTCCCCCAACCTCATCCCAGATCCAACCGTTCAAATTAGCACTGCCCTCTTGAGCTGTTCTAACTGTCCATCTTCCTTCCCATCTATACACTCCAACCTCCCCTCTGACATATCATTAACATTCCCACCTACATCTTCCTGTCACCCTCCCAGTGACCCTCCTGCCAGCCCAGCTCCTACCCTTCTATTTATCTTTCAGCCCTCTAGTCCACCCGCCACATTCCTGTCGATGAGTTTATGCCTGATATGTCGATTAACCTGGTCTTCGGATGCTGCCTGATCTGTTGTGCCTTTCCGGCTCCTTGCTTCTCAACTATTAGATACTGAACAGATCCCATTTCTTGCAATTTTATAGCTTCTTGTCCTCCCCCAAACCTCATTTTCTCTTAGTGAGGTTTACCTACAGAGGCAAATTCTTTATAGAGATCAGGCACTGACTCCATACACAGCTCCTGTCTAGGCTGTGCACTCTCCTGCAGCTCCTCGGCTCTACTTGGGGTCTCCTGTACCAGGTTCACTAATACCACTGGCTTAAACTCTTTTACAGCATCTTTTCCCAAAGGGTCTTCCAGCACGGTGTGTCCCAGTTTCCTGCAGTGAAAACAGTTTTCCCAGTGCCCTTCTTAAACCATCGGTACTGTAATTTTATGTGTTCCACTGCGTTATAATGAGACTTGAGGCCTTTCACTTCCTTTCAACCACTTTGGGCTTTTCTCCACCCGTGTTAAACCATTGCCAGTGAGCTTTTCTCTATGTTTTGTAGTGTAGGATCTTCCCTTCTCCCAATTTCTTTCCCTCACAGGATGAAAATCCTCTCAGAAGCTAAATTTCATCTCATGCACCAATGCATACTTAACTGCCATTCCTGCTGCGCTTCTCACTTCTTGAACTTCCTGTTCATTCACATGAAATCGTACGCCTCTGGAAGTGAGTCTTTAAACTTGTCCAACAGAATAATCTCCCATCGGGCCTCACAGGTCTTATCTATTTTTAAGGTCTGCACCCATTTGTCAAAATGACTGTGATTAATTCTTTGAAAGTCATTATAAGTCTGACCTGGTTCCGTCTCTATATTTCTGAACCGCTGTCTATATTCTTCTATCACCAATTCATAAGCACTCAAAATGGCCCGTTTGACATCTGCGTAATCTATTGCTCCCTCATGTGACAGCGCTGCACATACCTCTCAAGCTGTACCCACCAGCTTAGTCTGAACTAGCATTACCCACAGGTTAACTGGACACACCATCTGCCCAGCCAATTTTGCAAATGAAATAAAAAGGTTTTGGCATTTTTCTCACCGAAATATGGCAATGTATTAACACAATTGTATACATCCCTACGTTCTCCCTTCATCTTCATCCAGCTAATTTAACTTTCTTATCTAATTCCAAACTGTTGAATTTCAAATTCTCCCTCTCTTCCTTTTACCCCTCTGTCTCTTTCTATATCTTCTTCCTCTCTTTCTGTGTCTCTTTATATTCTAACTCCAGTTACCCCGCTTGCAATGTAAGTTTTTTCCAATTCGACTGCAGTTTCCTGCTTCTCTGATACACCAAAAGTGCTTGCCCAACTCCATTATGATTACAATTTTCCTTATGTCTCTGGTGAAACCCAATTCTAATCTACATGTTAATTCTGAAAGTGTGCCCTTCCTTTGTCTTTCTACACTTTCTTAGCAAATTTGTGAATCATCTTCAAACCTCAGAACCTCCTTAGTAATGTTGAAAACCATTTCTTTTGATTTAACCAACCACAAGGAAACAAAATTAAATGAATTTTGTCACCTGTTTTATTTGAAGATCTAGGTCACTAACTGCCAAGTGATTGAATCTGCTGGGACCTTTTATAGCCAAAATCTGTTCAAATCCCATATGACAAGCCCTCAAACCGTTATGATGTCAATGTCTAACCCCTCTGTTAATTAAGACCACACACACAGAAAAGCTCACCTCGCCTCGTAATCTGTTAAAAGATGAATGACAGAGAAGTCCCAAATTCCACTATTAAGAGAAAGATAGCCATTTACAAGAATGTAAGTGAGCTCGCTGAGCTTGAAGGTTTGTTTTCAGATGTTTCGTCACCATGACTAGGTAACATCATCAGGGAGAGTCTCTGGTGACGCATTGGTGGTATGTCCCACCTCTCTATTTATAGGTCTTGGTTTCTTAAGGTGCGTGATGTTATTTCCAGTTTTTTTCAAGGGAAGGTAGATAGGATCTAAATTGATGTGTTTATTGATGGACTTCTGGCTAGAATGTCATGCCTCTCAGAAGTTTCGTGCGTGGCTTTGTCCTAGGAAGTGTGTGTTGTCACAGTCAACGTGGTGTTCTTCTTTGTGATAGTGGGTCATGTCTTTTGGTGGCCAGTTAGTGTTCATATGTCCTGCTAGCACGACAACAGGACTGTCTGAAATGGAGGAAAAATGATTTTTTATACACTGTTTAATCAGTGTGTGTTCAGGTAAGGAAGATTGTTCACATGTGTACAACACATTCGGAATGAACAACGGAGGCACAGTTAACGAAAAATGACGCACACGATGTATAAACTTTATAAAGCATTAAAACATTATTCGATCCTCATCTGAAGTTATACCTTCCCTTTCTCTCAACGTTCCCCCTTTTTTGGGATTCCCAACTCTAGTCTCTCATTCTTATCAGGATGTGTGTTATAAATTCTTGCTTCTCGTGTCCCAACTTATTTTAGTTAATCCCCTTTCTACCGGGAATTCAATACATTGGCCTGCTGGGTTCTTTCCAAAGTTAGTGTCTGTCATATTATTGGAGGAAAGGTTCTGGCATCAGACCCAGCATTTGAACATATTACTCTGTTGTACGTGCACTAACAAAGGACCACAACACACAGGCATTGCTAAGCATTGAGGGATATACATCTACTTCTTTCGATAATGTAGTTTTCTCATTTTCCACATCTCCATATCTATATCCTCTCTCTCGTTCTCCCTTTGCATCTATGTAAGAAATCCATCAATTATTCTTCGTGGCCCATCTCTCAAAACCCCTCCTTTCAGTTTATATCTAATGTTCTCTTCAAGATGTAATGTGGTTATAATTAAGCAATGTAACTACAAAGACATGCGGGAGGAGCTGGCCCGAGTTAATTGGAAGGGGAGCTGAGCAGGAAAGGCCATGGAGCAGCAATGGGAGGAGTTTCTGGGGATATGTCGGAAGATAATACCAGAAATGCAACCCCAAGAAGATGAAACATACTCATGGGAGGACAAGGCAGCCATGAGTGATAAGGCCTCAGACCAAAAGAGAAAACATACAATGTGGTGAAGATGATTTGGAATCCAAAGAATTCATTGGCTCTGAAACTCTGAAGGCTTGCATCACTGACACTACAGGGTCCAAGGAAGTTCCTGTGGAGTGAAGAGTGAGGCTTTTGCTCAGAAGTCTTTGACAAGGAGGTTGAGTGAAGTGATTATGCCACAGTTGAAGAGGGTGAAGACATGACTGCCCAGCTGGTTCAGTGTGCTACGTGCTTGATATGGGAGGTCAACGACTCTGGTCTGTCTGGCTCGTTTAAGTGTGGAAAGTGTGTGCACGTTCAGCTACTGACCGAGCATGTTGCAGCGCTGATGAAAGACATCGAGGACCTTAGGCTCATCCGAGAGAACGGTATCTTTCTGGGCAAGACCTTCAGTGAGGTTACTATACCGACCATACCAGAAGAGAGCAGAAGAGAGCAGACGATGAGGAAGGCAGAGAGGAGACAGGTGCAAGAGACTCCGGGGGAAGTACCTGTCAGGAACAAGTTGAATCGTTTGGAAACAGTAGAGACAGATGACACTGCCATTCCGCGAGGTGGCCAGGTCTGTCAATCAAATGTTGGCGTGGAGACAGAGCCGTGGTAATAGGGGACTCCATCGTGAGAGGAACTGACGGGGTTTTGTGGCAGCAGGTGGGACTTAAGGATGGTGTGTTGCCTTCCTGGTGCCAGGATTAAAGACATCACAGACAGAGTGCAGGAAATCCTCAAGGACGAAGGTGAAGAGCCAAAGGTGGTGGTACATGTCGGCACAAATGATGTCGGGAAGAAGAGGAGGAACATACTACAGCGGGACTTCGGAGAACTAGGAAGAAGGCTGAAAAGCAGGGTGTCCAGGGTGGTTATCTCCGGTTTGTTTCCAGTTCCTCAGTCTAATGAGGCCAGAAACAGTAAGATAATGGACTTGAACGTGTGGCTGGGAACTGGTGCAGGAAGCAAGGATTTAAATTCTTGGATCACGAGGGTATGTTTTGTAGTAAGCATAAATTAACAAGAGAGACGGTTTGCACCTTAATAGGTTAGAGACCAGCATTTTGACAGGCAGGTTTGCGACTGCAACACAGCTGCGTTTAAACTAAGTGGGGCGGGGGGAGGGTGGAGGGAACAAACTGGATGTTTAAGAAGGAAATTGAAGGGAAAGTTAGAACAAGGGAAGTCAAGAAGGATAACTGTATCAATGAAGCAGAAAACGCAAAAAGGGATCATACTGTAAGGTTGCGTGAAATAGGAGTTGATGCGAAGAGTGAGGGCAGTAACAAATTAAAAAATACTTTAAATATGAATGCACGAAACATGATAAATAAGATGGATGAGCTTGAGACTCTTTTGAAAATTGGCAGATACCATATTCTGGTGATAACTGAGGCGTGGCTTCAAGTGGACAGGGCCTGGGAAATGAATATTCAAGGCTGCACGTGCTATCGGAAGGACAGACTGACGGGCAGAGGGGGTGGGGTGGCCATGTTGGTAAGAGGTGATATTCAGGCCCTTGTGCGGGGGAACCTAGAGTCAGGGGATGTAGAGTCAGTGTGGATAGAGCTGAGAAATTCTAAGCGTAAAAAGACCCTCTTGGGAGTTACCTACAGGCCCCCAAACAGTAGTCTGGATGTCGGATGTAAGTGAAATCAGGAGCTGAAATTGGCCTGTCGCAAAGATATTACTACAGTTGTTATTGAGGATTTCAACATGCAGGTAGACTGGGAGAATCAGGATTGTATTGGACCTCAAGAAAGAGACTTTGTGGAGTGCCTCCGAGATGGATTCTTAGAACAGCTGGTGCTGGAGCCGACCAGGGAGAAGGCAATTCTGGATCTGGTATTGTGCAACGAACCAGAATTGATCAGGGACCTCGAAGCGAAGGAGCCATTGGGAAGTAATGACCATAATCCAATAAGTTTCAATCTGCAATTTGAGAGGGAGAGGGTATAATCGGAAGTGACAATATTTCTGTTGAATAAAGGGAATCATGGAGCTATGAGGGAGGAGCTGGCCAAAGTTAAATGGTGCAATACATGAGCAGGGATGACAGTGGAGGAACAATGGCAGATACTTCAGTGTATGATGCAGAAGATGCAGGATCAGTTCATTCCAAAAAGGAAGAATGATCCTAGGAGGAGTCATGGGTGGCCGTGGCTGACGAGGGAAGTTAAGAAGCAAATAAAGTTAAAAGAGGAAAAGTATAACACAGCAAAGATAAGTGGGAAAACGGAGGACTGGGAAGCTTTTAAAGAACAACAGAGGATTACTAAGAAGGAAATATGCAGAGGAAAAAAATGAGGTACGAAGTTAACAGACCAAAAATATAAAGGAGGATAGTAAAAGCTTTTTTAGGTATGTGAAAGGCAGAAAACAAAATGGTTAAGACTGAAATTGGGCCATTGAAGACAGAAACAGGGGAATATATTACGGGGAATTAAGAAATGGCAGAAGAATTGAATTGGTACTTCAGATCTGTGTTCACTGGGCAAGGCACAAACAATCTCCCTGAGGTAACAGTGGCTGAAGGACCTGAACTTAAGGGAATTTATATTTGCCAGGAATTGGTGTTGGAGAGACTGTTAGGTCTGAAGGTTGATAAGTCCCCGGGGCCTGATGGTCTACATCCCAGGGTACTGAAGGAGTTGGCTCGAGAAATCGTGAATGCGTTGGTAATTGTTTTCCAGAGTTCGATAGATTCGGGATCAGTTCCTGCGGATTGAAGGGTGGCTAATGTTGTACCACTTTTTAAGAAAGGTTGGAGAGAGAAAGCAGGAAATTAAGATGTAAGATTATTAAAGGAATGACACTCTGGACACAGCTTAAAAATATGGGGTAGACCATTTAGGACAGAGATGAGGAGAAACGTCTTCACCCAGAGAGTGGTGGCTGCGTGAAATGCTCTGCCTCAGAGGGCAGTGGCGGCCCAGTCTCTGGATTCATTTAAGAAAGAGTTGGATAGAGCTCTTAGGGATAGTGGACTCTAGGGTTATGGGAATTAGGCAGGAACACGATACTGATTAAGGATGATCAGCCATGAACATATTGATTGGTGGTGCAGGCTCGAAGGGCAGAATGGCCTACTCCTGTACCTATTGTCTATTGTCTACAGAGCTCTTAATCATGGTCAGGGAGGGAAACGGAGGAAACACATTCACTTTAAACACAGAAGATGGCATTTCTCAAGCAAAAAGATTCAGGTGAATTAAACATTTGAATTAACATCAGTTAAATGCTTTTGTGGAATGTGTCAGTTTGGAAGCAAGACCCGGGGAGACAGACCCTCAGCAGAATGAGAATTTGAAAATGGAAGTATTTCCACCAGAAACCAGGTCAGGTCACTGAGTGCGGGGCTGATGGGTGAATGGGTTTCAGTGAGAATTGGGGAACAGACAGCAGAATTGCATTGCAGGTATTGCAGCTCGAAACTGCGTATTCATGTAGTGCTGTAGACCACAGCATCAGGAGAAGCAGACCTGCATCCAACCACAACCTGTAACTTTTTGCCAGGGTAACACCTCAGTCTGTCATTACCATCAACACCATCTATGGCTCAGTGACGAGTGTGGGTGAACATGTCAGAGTCAGTATCACATGAACTTTAACCTGATGCTAACTCATTAAAGCTACCAGGCTTGACCAACAGATCTGAACGAAGCCCTGCAGTTCTGTCACGTTCCATTATAAATAGTGTTAGACGATTAAACAAATGACTGGGGGAGAGGGCTCCACAAACATCCCCATCCTAAATAATGGAACAGACCTGCACATCAGTGTAAAAGAGAAGGATGTTTTATCTGCCAGAAGTGTTGAGTCGATGGTACACCTCACCCTCATCATGATGCCAACAAAATAACAGATGCCAGTTTCATCTAATTTGATTCGCTGCACGGGACATGAAGAAACAGCTGAAAAAATAGATACGACCAAGGCAATGAGCCCTGACCTTATTCCTGCAATAGGACTGAAGACTTGTGCTGCACAACAAGCCGTGTCCCTGGGGAAGCTGTTTCCAAACCTGACATCTCCCTGGCAATGTGGAAAATTATCCAGCTGTGCCCCGTCCATTAAGAAGGGAAATATTGCAAACTGACCAATTACTCCCCCCTCAGTCCCATCATAACAGCCAAATTGGTGGGAGTTCTTTTTGACAGAGATGTCAAGCAGCACAGAAATAACCTGTTCAGTGTGGTTTCCGATAGATCCCCATGTGGAGATGGTGCTGTGGAAATGTCACTGGATTACTAATCCAGACCAGGGTAATACTCTGGCAGCGGGTGGAAGTTAAAAGCAATTAATAAAATATCGAGATCTAAAATCTGGGGTCAGTAACAGTGACCTTGAAGCCAATATCGATTGTAAACAGAATTTCCTTCGCCAATGTACTTTTCGGAAGTGAATCTCCCATGATTTCCTGGGCTGGCCTAAAAGTGACTCCAAAGACCCTGACGTGATAAACATTTCAATGGTCTCTGAAACGGTCAATCAAGGCACTCATTTGTATCAAACTACTCCGAGGTATGAAAGGATGAAACTGGACAGAACACCCGGCCTCAGCAGCAATGGCGGAAAAGGGAATGGGAACACAGTCCTGTCGACCCTACAGTGACCTCCTTCCTAACATCTGAGAGCTTGTGACAGCATTTACAGAGCTTTCCCACAGACTGCACAGAAACAGTGGGAAAGGAGTAGGTCATAAAACACATGGAGCCTCCCCATTCTAGTTCATGAAAAAAATCTCCGCAATGCACTTACCCCACACAATATACATATCCGTTTATGTGAGTAACCTTGGGAAGCTATAAAATAGGAAGAGCAGTAGTACGTTTGGTTCATCGAGTTTGGTAACCAATTCAATGTAATGATTGTTGGCCCTTCATTTCCACACCGTGCACCTGCTCTCCCACCATCCCTTTACTGTCTCTAAATCCTTATTTATAATCAGTGTCTTGGTTTCCAGGTGCGAGAGAATTCCCCAGGTTCCCCAGTCAGTGAGTGCAGACATTTATTCTCATCTCAATGCAGAGTGACCTGCCTGTACCTAACACTGTGGCTCCTTGTTCTAGACGTCCCAGCCAGGGGAATTATCATCCCTGCTTCCAATCTGTCTCACCCTGTCAGACTTTTGTACATTTCACCGATTTCTCCACTCATTTTCCTAAACCCCATGGAATACTGGCTCAGTCACCACAAACTCTGCTCCCACAACAAGCTCGCCATCCCAGATATCAGTCTGGTCATCTTTCACTGCTCTCTTTCAATGTTAGCTTTGTCCTTTATTAGGTATGGAGATGTGAAATGTCCACAATACCGCACAATGTTTGAGATGATGTCTCACCAAGGCCCTGTACAGCTACAGTAAGACACCCTTTCTCCTGGACTCACATCCCCCTGGAATGAAGGTCAGCATACCATTTATCTTCTTAACTGCTTTCTTTCCTGCAATATTGCTTTCAGTGACTGGTGTACAAGGAGATCCAGATCCTTTTCAATGTTATAGCTCCCCACTTGCTGGTTGTATATACACTGGTAAGGGTGGCAATGTCATGCCCAGTATTGACTACAGGTTAGAGAACTCACTGCGCTGCAGGGACCTCAGAGGTTTATGCAGAAGGAAACAACAAAAAGGAGCATACGTCCCTTTGTAAATCAACATGTTTCAACCAATCCGTTTCAAATGGCAGGCTCCCAATTTATCGTTTCCACCAAAGGGCACACCGTCACCTCTATCCACATTGTTCTCTCTCTGTCACGTATTTACCCATTCACTCCACTTGTCTTAGTCTTCTCGGTGCTTTTTTACAACCTCCTCACACACTCACAATCTCACATCCGTTACTGCTGTCAGCAGGCTGGGATATATTGTATCTGATTCCAGCAACCCAATGTTTAATGGGTATTGTGAACAGCTGGGTCCCAAGCACTGATCCCTGCGACACCTCAGCAATCTTCCTCTGTTAATTTCTATTTATTTATTTCGTGAATCTGTGTGTCACTGGCTGGGCCAGCATTTATTGCCTGTCCCTAGTTGCCCTTGAGAAGGTGATGGTGAGCTGCCTTGTTGAACGCTGCAGTCCACCTGCTGTGGTTGACCTCCAATGCCATTAGGGAGGGAATCCCAGGATTCTGACGGAGCGACTATGAAGGAGCGATGATATATTTCCAAGTCAGGATGGTGAATGGCTTGGAGGGGAACCTAAAGATGATTGTATTTCCATACATCTGCAGCCCTTGTCCTTCTAGATAGACTTAGTCGTGTGTTGGGAAAATGGTCTCTGAGGATCTTTGGTGAATCATTTCACTGCAGCATATAGATAGTAAAACACTGTTGCTGCTGAGCGTTGATGTTGGATCATTGTGGATATAGGGACAATCAAACTGGTTGCTTTGTCCTGGATGGTATAAAGCTTCTTGAGTGTTGTTGGGGCTGCACTCATCCAGGCAAATTGGGAGTCTTCTATCACACTTCTGACTTATGCATTGTAGATGATGGACAGACGTTTGGAAATCAGGATGTGAGTTACTCGCCACAGTATTCCTAGCTCCTGACTTGCTCTTGTAGTTATTGTGTTTATGTGGTGAGACCAGTGGATTTCTGAGAAATGATTACCCACCAGGACTTTGATTCTGGGGGATTCAGTGATAGTAACACCATTGAATGCCAAGGGGCAGGTTAGATTGTATTTTATTGGTGATGGTCATGGTCTGGCATTTGTGTGGCCTGAATATTACTTGCCATTTGTCAGCCTGGATGCTGTCCAGATCTTGTCGCATTTGGACATGGACTGTTTCAGTATCTGAGGAGCCACAAATGTTGCAGAACATTGTACAATCATTGGCGAACATCCCCACTTCTGACCTTATAATGGAGGGAAAGTCATTGATGAAGCAGCCATGAAGAAGTTTTCGGCCACTGCTCGAGGGACTCCTACAGACTTGGAGCTGAGTTGACTGACCTTTATCAACCATGACCATCTTCCTACGTGTCAGATACGATTCTAACCAGCGGGGAGTTTGCCTCTGATACCCATTGATTCCAGTTTTGTTAAGGCCCCTTGATACTACACTTGGTAGAAGACAGCCTTGACTTAAAGGACTGTCACTATCACCCCACCTCTGTAATTAAGCTCTTTTGTCCATGTTTGAACCACGGTAATGAGGTCAGGAGCTGAGTGGCCCTGCTGGAGCCCAAACTGGGCGTCATTGAGCCGGTTATTGCTGAGCAGGTGCTGCTTAAAAGCACTGAGAACTTCCAACACTTTCCTGATGATCGAGAGTAGACTGATGGGGTGGGAATTGGCCGGATTGGGTTTGTTTTGCTTTTTATATACAGGAGATACTTGGGGTAATTTTCTACATAATCGGGGAATGCCATTGTTGTAACTGTATTGAATCAGTTTGGCTAGGGGAGTGGCAAGTTATGGAGCACAAGTATTCAGTACTATTACCAGAATATTGTCAGATTATGGACCCTATGGAGTATTCAGTATCTCCAACCATTTCTGGATATAGCGTGGACTGAATCAAATTGGCTGATGACTGGTAACTGAATCGCTGTGGACCACTGGCGGAGGCCGAGATAGATCATCCACTCAGCACTTCTGACTGAAGATTGTTGCGAATGCATCAGCCTTATCTTATACACTGAAGTGCTGGGCTCTTTCATCATGGAGGAAGGGGTTATTTGTGGAATCTCTTCCTCCAGTGAATTGTTTAATTGTCCCCAATGTTTCTCGACTAGATGTGGAAGGACTGCAGAGCTTAGGTCTGAACCGTTGCTTGTGGGATCACTTAGCTCTGTCTATCACTTCCTGCTTATGCTGTTTGGCGCACAAGTAGTCCTGTTTGGTGGCTTCACCAGGCTGACACCTCATTGTCAGGTATGCCTGGTGCTGCTCCTGCCGTCCTGCACACTCCATTGAACCAATGTTGATCCTCTGGATTGTTGGTAATTGTTGCGAGGGGGATATGCCAGGCCATGAGGTTATGCGGGAGTACAATTCCACTGCTATTGATGACCCACAACACCTTATGGACATCCAGATTTGAGCTGCTAGATCTGTTCGAAGTCTGTCCTATTTAGCACCGTGATAGTCCCAACCAAAATGGTTGAGGCTATTCTCAATGTGCAGGTGTGACTTTATCTCCACAATGACTATGCGGTGGTCACTCTTACCGATACTGTTATGGACAGATACTTCTGTAACTGGCAGATTAGTAAGGCTGTGGTCAAGTATGTATTTTCCTCTTGTTGGTTCCTTCACCACCTGCCGCCAGTTATGTCCTTTAGACCCGTCCAGCTCGATCAGTAATGCTGTAGCTGAGACACTGTTGGTGGTGAACATTGAAATCCCCCACCCAGATGCATCCTGCGTACGTGCTACCCTCAGTGCTTCCTCCAAGTATTGGTCAGCATGGAGGAGTACTGAGTCATCAGTTGAGAGAGCCTGGTACATGGTAATCAGCAGGAGGTTTCCTTTCCCATATGCAAACTAATGCCATGAGACTTCATGGGATACGGAGTCACTGTTGAGTTCTCCAAGAGCAATTCCCTTCCAACTGTATCCCACTGTACCGCCACTTCCGCTGTGTCCGTCCTGCTGATGAGACAGGACATATCTGGGGAAGGTAATGGGGAGTCTGGGACATAGTCATACTCAACAAATCATACCTTTCAGAAAATGTCAGGCTATTACTTGTCAAGTCTGTTTATTTAGATTCACTGTTTCCTGCCAGCTGTCCCATTCTAGAAACATGTCCATATATTAGCCCCAATCCACTCAGATTTGATTTTGCAAATTGGGCTTGGAGCTTTACCAACATTTTTCTAAAAATCAAAATGTTTTACATCCATTGCTTCTCTTTCATTTGTCTCCCAGTTTGTTTCTCAAACATAATTCCCATTTCATAAATCTATGTTGGTGTTGTCTATGACCATTACTTTCAGCAACAATAATTTCTGTTAAACCATTTCCTTACTATGTTCTATGTTCCATGTACTCTATCATTTTCCTACACCAGACTCGGTTTTCCTTGTATTGTTAGAAAGTTTTGTGAAGACAGAACTGAAGTAATGGCTTCATAGTTCTGCCATTTCCCTGTTCCCCATTCTCCATTCATTGGTTTCAAACTGTCAGGAAGCTGCAGTTGTTTTCTCATATTTCTCGCATTGACATAATTTAACAAGCTAATACAGTTCACACTTATAACCCTTATGAATATAACTCTTCAGAAATCCATCAATTCCTGCCTTAAACTGCTCAATAATTGATCTTCCACACCATACACTCACAGGGGCATAGACTCTGTGCCAACAGAAATACAGCACGATCTGTACTAGTCCCACTTTCCTACACCAGACCCATAGCCTGGAATGTTATTACACTTCCAATTGCTCGTCCAAGTACTTTTTAACGATTGTGAGTTGATCATTCCCCTCTCAGGAAGTAATCCCACAACCACACACCGCGAGGTGAAAAAATGTTTAAATCATCTCTGAACCTCAAACTCTTCACCTTAAAAGTGTGCTCCTTTGTTCTTCACCCTCTGAATAAAAGGAACAGCTGCTGCCTATCCACCCTGTCCATGTCGCTTATAATCTTATCCTTCTGAATCACCGACTCCTCAGCTTTCTCTGCTCCAAAGTAAACAACCCGAGCTTATCCAGCCTCTCTCCATAGCTGATATGCTCCATCCCAGGGAACATCCTGGTGCATCACCTCTGCACCCTCTCCAGTACAATCACATCCTTCCTGGAATGTGGTTCCCAGAACTACATACATTACTCCATTTTGGCCGAACCAAAGCCCTGTATTACTCTTATAATCTACACCCTGATTAGGAGACGCTACACCCAAGGTCCAATTCTTAATTAGTCCATTAATCTGTCCAGGAGTAAGTGAGGAATGCAGATGCTGGAGATCAGAGCTAAAAATATGTGTTGCTGGAAAAGCGCAGCAGGTCAGGCAGCATCAAAGGAGCAGCAGAATCGACGTTTCGGGCATAAGCCTTCTTCAGGAATCTGCCAGAAACATCGATTCTCCTGTTCCTTTGATGCTGCCTGACCTTCTGCGCTTTTCCAGTAACACATTTGTAAGCATTCACCTGTCCAGTCACATTCAGGGAGGTGTGGAGAAGCACAATCTGAGCTTCCTAGTGTGCTGCTATTCATTGAGTCCTCCCATGCCTGGTTCCATCTCCCAAAGTGCATCACCTCATATTTATCAGGGTTACAATCCATCTGCCATTGATCTGCCCATCTGATCATTCCATCTGCATCTTCCTGTAACGTAAGGCCTTCCTCCTCGCTGCAACCACCCAGCCAATCTTTATGTCAAACATACACTTACTTATCACATCTTCCCCACTCTCCACCTAGCCCCCCTCCACATTCAGATCTATATTTTGTTATAAATAACACAAACAATAAGGGACACAGCACTGATCTCTGTGGTACACCAGGGGACACTGGTCTCCAGTCACACAAACAACCTTCTCCCCCCACCCTCTGTCTCCTGCCACTGAGACAATTTTCATTGTAACTTGCCAAGTTATCCATCATATTGTGAGATTTTACTTTATTTTTCAGTTTCCCAGGTGGAAATTTGTCAAAGGCCTTCCTACAAAACTAAATAATCGGCCTCCTCAAACTAATGCAATCAAATCCATTGGATGTGACTTCCTCCTGATAACGTCATGATGATTATCCCTGATCAAACCTTGCAACTCTGATTGGAGTTCAATTTTCTCCCTCCCTATTTTATCCAGTAGTTTCCTTAACAGTGATCTAATACTCACTCGTCTATAGTTCCCTGGTCTATCTCTCCCACTCTTACTGTGAAGTGGAATCGTATTAGCATTTCTCCAGTTCTCTGGCACCTCCCCTATGGCCAGATTCTAATTGAAATATTCAGTCAGGGTCTTTCCTCCTTTGACCCCAACAGCCACCTGTGATACAAGTCATTCAGACATGGAGATTGGTCCAAATTTGGACAGAACAAAGCCTCAAATCCCTGCTCGTATTTTACATCAATCTCTTCAAGAGCTTCCCAGTCCATCTTCTTGAATTCTGTACCTGCATCCTCCTTCTCCCAAGTAAAATAGATGTGAAGGTCTCATGTAACAATCCATCAATGTTCTCCAGCTTGACACACAGATTGCCCCTTTGGTTTCTAATGGACACTAACTGTTTGCTGATTATTCCGTTCGACTTGTCCGTGTAGAATATCGCGGGATTCTCCCTTATCTCGCCTACTTGTACTTCTTCATGTCCTTCTGTTATTCAGTCCTTTCGATGTTTCTAAGATTTACTACAATCAACTCTCATGTTTTGAAACTCGAGATCACAGGCTGAGGTTCCCAGTCAGACAATCTTGCCATTTTACGGATTAATCTGGATAATACCTTTTAAAGTTCCTCTGTAGTCAATATATTATTTTTGAGATTGGGACTCCGAACGGTACACAATACTCTAAGTGTAGTCTCACCAACGCTCGATGCAACTGGTGCACGACATCCTCTATCTTCCAATTACATTCACATGAATGTAAACCTATTTTTTACTTTCCCATTTGCATATCTTCTGCCCAATATCTCTCGGTTTAACTTTTCTTATGAACTTACAGTGTAAGTTCTTTAGAAAAAGCTCATGAATATCCAACTATACGTTATTCAATGGTTCATCATTGCCTATGTCCACAAGAATCATCTTCAATCCATTTCAAAAATATGTTTGCCACTTCTGGTTTACCTTTCATCGGTACATTCTCACACTCCCCAGTTATGTTATTACCTTCTATATATCTAGTAGCACGTTCTTTGTTATCGAGTCCAACAGATACCTGACTGCGGATGACAAGATAACTGGTCTGTAGGTCACCACTCTCCAAATTCATCCTTTCTTAAACTGTTGGATAATATTTATAACCTTTGCCTTGTCCTGATTGGCTAAATGACTTTCGGGAATGTGTCTGAAAATAAAGTGAAAATCCTCGATGCAATCAACATGTCTATTGCTGCTTCCTCTGAAATTCTTGTATGAAGTACATCTCATCTGTCAGATTAATAAATACTCAATCCAGCTTTCTTTTCAAAGATGACCTCAACACTGATAAGAATGATCTTAGGTTTTACTTACACAAGTCTCATGGTCACTTGGTATTTCTGGAAGAATTTCTGGACATTCTTCCATGAAAAAAGACACAAAGAAACTGTTTCTTTTCCCTGCGATTTCTCTTTTGTCTGCAATAAATTATCCTGAACGTGCACCAACTGTTTCACATTTGACCTTGTTTTTATTTTTTTCATACATTGATAGACGCTTTTTAGCAGTCTTTATGTTTTTCTTTCGTTTGCACGCTTTTTCTCTTTTTGATTTTCTTCTCAGTTTCTTGATCATCCTTTGCTGGGTCCTACATTTTTCTGAATCCACTGGTCTTACTGCAGCACTTGACATTTTTCTAAGCTGCCTCCTTTCATCTAAGAGGGAGATGAAGGTGGGGTTGAAAGTGATAGTCGGAGCGGAGGGTGGACCAGATTGATAGGAAGGAAGGTGGACACATAGGAACATTCAAAACGGCTGTGCTGACTTTGAAGGTTGGAGTGGGATAAGGTGGGATTAGGGGAAATGGTGGAATCCACTATCACCCCCTGTGGTTGGAGGGTCCCAAGGCAGAGAGGAGGCTTTCTTCCTCCAGGCTTCTGGTGGCTCGGGTTTGGTGATGGAGCAGGTCCAGGACCCTCATGTCCTTCGTAGAGTGGGAAGGGGAGTTAAAGTGCTCAGCACAAGGCGATGGAATTGTACAATGTGGCTGTCCCAGAGATGTTCTCTGAAATAATATACAAGTTGACCTCCTGCCTCGCCAATGTAGAGAAAACCACATTGGGTTTAGTGGATGCAGTAGGTGAGGCGTTCTGTCTCCCTTCGTCACCTATCACTTTCAACCCCACCTTCATCTACCTATCACAATCCCAGCTACCTCCCCCCTGCCGCACCCCCTTCTCATTTATCTCTCAGCCCCTTTGGCCCATAAGCTTCATTCCTGATAAAGGGCTTATGCCCGAAAGATCGATTTATCTGCTCTTAGTATGCTGCCTGACTGTGTTTTTCCAGCACCACACTCTTCGACTCTGATCTCCAGTATTTGTAGTCCCCACTTTCGCCTCACACTTTCATGGCTTGCATGATTCAGATTTATAACGGTTACCTCAAATAAAACAAAAACTGCCGTGTACTCAAACAGCATAAAAGAAAACCAATACATTGTGGTCACTGTTCCCAAAAGGTCCTTTACAGCAAAAGTTTCAATTAGCTCTTCTGATCACTCAACACCAATTCCTAAATAACCTGATCTCGAGATCAGTGGTCGACATATTGTTAATGCAAACCATCTCACACGTGGTCACGAAATCCATTTTTCCCAGCATGAGCATTCAATTGGGTTAACACAGTTTAGATATAATTTAAGCAGTACATTATATCTGCAGTACCCACCAATATGTATATCTCATTTCCTGTTTAATAACACGCCCAGCATTTGTATTGCAGCTTTCACTTTGATATATAACTCCCATCAATGTTTGCTCCTCCTTGCTGTTTTTGCGCTCCACCTACTAGATTCTGTGGAATCTGAGCGACGTGGGCTCTGGGGAGATTAACGGGCAGACATCTCTCACATCATTTATGATCTTCTCCAACTTTAACTTCTCCAGATCTGCCGTTATACCGATGGAGTAGAGAAGGACAATGATCTTCCAACAATGCTCTGTATTCCCCCAGAGAGCTGAGACAGCTCTAACCTGGGACTGAACTTTACAGCAGGCCGGTAAAGTGTTGATGCTGCTGTACAGATAGATCACATCTGGAGTAGTATGTACAGATTTAGCCTCTTCTATGAAGAAAGGATGTTGTTATATTGGAAGCAGCTCAGAGATGGTTCCCTCAACTGATTCCTGCAATGAAGGTGCTAGCTTATAACGAAAAGAAGATCGGGTTGACCCAGTAGCCATTGGAGTTTACAAAATTAAAGATGAACTTATTTGAACATAGATGACAGAAGGAGTTAACAAGTGAAGTGAATTACACAGATAGTGAGGAATCCATTCCGTTCTCCAGTGTCTTACACAGGAACATCAGGAGGATATTCAGGCCTTCGACCCTGTTACACCAAAGCAGGATGAGGCTATTCAGCCCCTGGAGCTTGATATACATTTACAGAAGGAGGCCAATCAGCCACTCGAACCTATAACACTGACCCAGAGTAGACCATGCTGCACCAGTATCCTGTTAAACAGCAACAGGATCAGTCCATTCAGCCTCCTTAAATATGTAACATAGGAACTGGAAGAGGTCACATAGTGACTGGAGATAGTTACACTGGGATAACAGGAGGCCATTCAGACCCACCGAAACTATTGCAAGGGAATTGGATAGGATAAAAACAATATGAGACTTCTTTCATGAGAAAGGAAGAGGTAATTTAGACACGTGTCTGTTGTATGGGAGAAGAGAAGACCAATCACTCCCTCGGTCCCATCTCCGGGATACATGAGGAGACCGTTCAGTATATCCACCTGTTATGGAGAAGTACGAGAAGACCCATCAGTCCCTCAAAATGTTACACAGCAACAGGAAGATTCCATAATCTCCCAATCCTCTAAAGCGTCAACAGGAAGATGTCATTCTGGCCTTGGAAATGGCAACATGGGAACACCAGAAAGACGTCAGCCCATCGAATTTGTACACCAGCAGGATGATGAGTCCATTCAGCCACACATGGCTCTTACTCAGCAATTGGAGCAGATCTTGTAAAGCCTTGTGCGCATTAAACAGGAATTCAAAGTAAACGTGAAGGCTTTCGAAAGGGAAGAACTTATAATAATGGTATACATCAGGGGCTAAATTGTAACAATAAACTATTGTAATTTAAGGCAAATGTTTAGAGTCCATTGTCCAGGACATTTGCAAACTCAAACCACAATTCGTCAGAGTCAACATGGTTTTACGAAGGCTAAATCGTGTTTGAATTGTTTGCTTGAGGTATTTGAAGATGTCACAAACAAGGTGGATAGTGGGAATCCTGGAGATGGAACATATCTGGTCTTGCTGAAGGCATCGGATGTGTCGCTTCTCCAAAGAGTAAGTGGTAAGATCAGACAACATGGGTTTAGGAGTAATTTATTAGCTTGGATGGAGGATTGGTTATCCAACAAAATATAGTCAGGTGGATTAAATGTGTCATTTTCTTTTGGCAAATGCAGTTTGTGCCATTGATTTCAGTACTCATGCCTCAAGCATTTACAATCGATGGTATTACTGTACTCGGTTGATGGGAGAGAAAATATAATGCCACATTTTCAGATGACACTAACATCGGTGGGAAATTACTTCGGAATGATGATGCAAGAGATTTTAAAATATATGGATAGGTTGGGTGAATGGGCCAACATTTGGCAAGGAAAATTAAAGTGAATAAATATGGGGCTATTCAAGTTGGCCAGTATAATAGAAAGACAAATTATTATCTAAATGGCGAGAAAGTTCAAAGTGTTTAGGTGCAGGGGGATCTGGGTGTCTGCTTGCATATCACAGAAAACCTGTCTGCAGGTACTGCAAGTAATGAGAAATGCAAGCACAATTTCAGTGTTTATTTATAAAAGGATAGAGTAGAAAGGTAGGGAGTGTTGGTGCAGCAATGCAAGGCATTTGTGAGGATGCAACTGGATTACAATTTGGGTGTCCTGCAGAATGAGGTATTTCCATTGGAGGCAATTAGAAGAAGTTCATTCGATTGATTCCATATTTGAAGTGTTTGTCTTATGAAGATTAATTGAGCAGTTTAGGCCTATAGTCTGGAGTTCATAAGAATGAAAGGAGATCTCGTTGAGGTCTGTGAAATGCTAAAAGTAATTGAATGTGTAGATGTGGAGTGTTTTTTTTTTCATGTGGCCCAATCTACAACAAGAGATTAGAGTTTTAGGATGGAGAGGTGGCAGGAAAGTGGAACAGAGGCCGCGTTGCCATCAGCCTCATCGAGGGGTTGGGTACCTCACAGATGGTCCTTGTTCTTATTCAACTCTTCGACTATGTTGCCCAGGAAAAGGGTAGGACTGGGTATCATACAGGAAGCAGGCACTCAGGATAAATCAGTAAGAGAGAACGTAACCAATAGGGTCACAGAGTGACCAGCGCTGGGTTCTCAACTATTTATAGTCTATATTACTGTTCAGGAGGATGGAGCAGATATACAGATGCTGAGTTTAGTGATGTCCATAAGACCATAAGACCATAAGACATTGGAGTGGAAGTAAGACCATTCGGCCCATCGAGTCCACTCTGCCAGTTAATCATGGCTGGTGAGCATTTCAACTCCACTTACCCGCATTCTCCCCGTAGCCCTTAATTCCTTGTGACAACAAGAATTTGTCAATCTCTGCCTTGAAGACATTTAGCGTCCTGGCCTCCACTCCACTCCGCGGCAATGAATTCCACAGGCCCACCACTCTCTGGCTGAAGAAATGTCTCTGCATTTCTGATCTGAATTGATCCGCTCTAATTCTATGGCTGTGCCCATGGGTCCTAGTCTCCTCGTCTAACGGAAACAACTTCCTAGCGTCCACCATTTCAAAGCCATGTATTATCTTCGAAGTTTCAATTAGATCTCCCCTTAACCTTCAAAACTCTAATGAATACAATCCCAGGATCCTCAGCCGTTCCTTGTATGTTGGGCCTACCATTCCAGGGATCATCCATGTGAATCTCTGCTGGACACGCTCCAGTGCCAGTATGTCCTTCCTGAGGTGTGGGGACCAAAACTGGACACAGTACTCTAAATGGGGCCTAACCAGAGCTTTATAAAGTCTCAGTAGCACTACGGTGCTTTTATATTCCAACCCTCTTCAGATAAATGACAACATTGCATTCGCTTTCTTAATCACGGACTCAACCTGCATGTTTACCTTTAGAGAATCCTCGACTAGCCGTCCCAGATCCCCCTGTACTTTGGCTTTATGAATTTTCTCACCGTTTAGAAAGTAGTCCATGCTTGTATTCTTTTTTCCAAAGTGCGAGACCTCGCATTTGCTCACATTGAATTCCATCAGCCATTTCCTGGACCACTCTCCCAAACTGTCTAGATCCTTCTACGGCCTCCCCACTTCCTCAGTACTGCCTGCCTGTCCACCCAACTTCGTATCATCGGCAAACTTCGCTAGAATGCCCCCAGTCCCTTCATCCAGATCATTAATATATAATGCGAACAGCTGCGGCCCCAACACTGAACCCTGTGGGACACCACTTGTCACCGGCTGCCATTCTGAAAAAGAACCTTTTATCCCAACTCTCTGCCTTCTGTCAGACAGCCAATCTTCAATCCATACCAGTAGCTCACCTCGAATACCATGGGCCCTCACCTTACACAGCAGCCTCCCGTGTGGCACCTTATCAAAGGCCTTTTGGAAGTCTAGATTGACCACATCCACTGGGTTTCCCTGGTCTAACCTACTTGTCACCTCTTCAAATAATTGTTATGTCGCTGTGATAAGCAAGAGATTAAATTATTAAGAGAGGGTGGAGAGTCTGCAAATAGATTCAGAGAGGTAAAGACAATAGATAATAGTTTGGGCAGGTGGCATTTAAGATGATATAACCTGTCATTCCATTTACAGGAATAATGGAAGGCAGTATGTTACTGAAATTGAGATGGATTACAGGACTTAATGATACTGTGTACTGGGGGGTTCGCTCAGCCCCGTTCAGACATGGGAGGTTTTGATCCATCCCTGATCGTCAGCTCCCAGACACTCCAAGTGACCCTATTGCTCTCCGAACACATGGAATACTTTGATGTGGTTGATTGGTGGTGGGGATGGTGTTTTGAAACGTGCATCAAGGGGACCGCCTTTATCCAAGATATATTCATTTCTTTCTACGTGAAGACCCGATGACGATGGGAATGGCTGACTGCTTCTGAATGAAGAGGCCGTGACTGCTGCCAGGACAGTGGGTATTCACCAACATGATGTACTGTGCCTGGGTACAATGTAACATGAATAGAGAGAGAGCTCCTTCAGTTCCTCTACCTCTCCCCATTAACATGGACACTCTGCAGATGCCATGTACACCATCGGGAATCCCACTATGCTGGATACACCTGGCAGCTCCCTGCTGTGGGAGAAATAATCTATATACCTCATCAACCATATATATCCTCCATCACCGAATGGTGACATTGATGTTGAGACACTGGGAAATGATGGATATGTCACCTGCCTGGAAAGTTCTGGATCATAGAAGCTGAATGAAACAGTGACCCTAACAGCCACTGGCAGCACCACCATCCCCCGGGTGTGAAGCTGCAGGTCGTGTTGAAGGAGGTGACACCGCTCTGTGACCAGCTCCTTGTTCAGTCAGGTCCCGTCACACTCTGCTCCTGGGTTAAGTGAAGCTTGGGAAGCTGTTCCTGGATAACCCGATGTGGAAACAGCTTACCCCACACACACTCACTCTGTGGTTTCAGAGCTTCCCCTCTCTGCAGCCTCTGCTCCATTTGTTGTTCGTGTTGCACACCCAGATGCTGTAACTACAGTCCCCATGCTCCATCCAGTGTTGGGTTACCAAATCCTCAGGTCTCCCTGAATGTCTGAGGCAGCTCACAGCACAACCTCCAGCAAACCATCCCCAGACCCTCCACTAAATTTTCAATTACAGGAGCCAGTCAGAAACCCCTCGGTACAAGTGTTGTGGACCAGACCAGATCACCCCAGAATGTTTTAAGAAGGCCGTTTAGAACCAAACCTTTCCTTATTTTGAATATAGATGTGAAGTGTGCCTTACCGATATGTTGTGACTGGTCAAACCACTCGACATTAAGCAAAATATAATCTATTCAAATGCTTTAGTTAAAATACAATCAAAGAAAAGAACATTTTGGGATAGCTTATATGTTGGAACACTAACACAAACAATCAGATCTCACACATTCTTCTCAATCTCTCACAGCAACCAAACTTTGATTTCTGAACTTAATCATCATCATCAACCATTTCAGCTTCTAATCTTGCCATTGTTTCTCTCTGCTCTTCCACACGAGTTCTCACGACTGCAGTAAGTGAATTGTTGAACTTCTCCAAAATAAGAATCTCTTTAAGAGGGTCATAGGTTTGCTCTGTTTTTAATACCCTTACCCACTTTCAAAATTACTTTGTTTGATCCTTTCAAACTCAATGTGCGTTTAAGCAGCTACCCTTTTTTTAGATTCCTGAAACGCTGTCTGTCGGCTTCTGGCCCAAGCTCATATGCACTTCAGATGGCTTTCTGCACCACCTCATACTCCCCAGATACCTCCTCCGATAGGGATGCAAATACCTACTAGCTTTGTTTGGATCAACTAAATCCACATGGCTACTGGCCACTGCATTGGTTTAGCCACTTTCTCAAATGAAATTCAAAATGCTTCCACATCCTTCTCATCAAATTTAGATAATGCCTGGATGTATTTAAACAGAACCCCATCAGGCCATTGGCTACTATAGGGTTGCTCAACCTCACTAACCTCCTCATCCCGCCGACCGTCTACCTTCATCTCTGCCTTCTATGTCAACTTTCCTCTCTAATTGCTTACTGTTTAAGTTGAAACTCTCTGCTTTTCTTCTCTCCCTTTCTCTCTTTCTTCTTCATTTCCTTTTCTTTTATTTCTACTTTTCATCAGAATTCAAACTGTTTCAATTCCTTCTCATGTTCAAAGTCCCTCATTTGAAATTGAATTCTTACCATTTCCAACGATTCTGATGGCGTTTCCACCAAATGTAATTCCGGAACTATAGCTGTAATTATCTGTCATTTCCTCACAGACAAACGCAACCCCAACACCAGCTTGTCTGTCAATTCCTACAGCCTTGTCTTCATTACCTTTCGTAAAACCCCCAACTTCACTTCTTTCACACCCAGAGAACTCTTAGTGACTGAAAGAATTTTTATACACAAAAACACTGCTTAAACCAACTGAATTCAACATCCGGAACCAAAGACACGAACAACTACCATATGCGACCTCTAAACCTAATAGCCTCCTGGTGCATACTCTCCAGTGTCTGCATGAGCTTATTCTGGATTCTCTGGTTTCCTCCCACAACTCAAAGATGTGCGTGTCAGGTGAATTGGTCATGCTAAATTGTTTGTAGTTTTCAGGGACGTGTAGGTTAGTTGCCTTGGGGTCAATGTGTAATAATAGGGTAGAGGAATGGGTCTCGGTAGGTTACTCCTCGGAGGGTCGGTGTGGACTTGTTCGGTCGAATAGCCTGTTTGCACACTGTAGGGATTGTAATTCTAAACCCACTTTGGTGTTATCGATTTAGAACCAGACAAGAGTCCCCAGTTTGCTACAGACTAACTGGACTGCCTCAAACTAGTTTAAGAGGGTAGCTTGGATGCCAAACCGTTCTTATTTTAAAGGTAGATGGGAAGTGGGTGTTCCAGATGTGATGCTACTAGTCACACCACTCACCATTAAGCAAAACACATATTTAAACACTCCAATGAAAATCCATAAAAAATGAAGAGGAATTTAGAATAACTTAACTATTGGAAACCTTAACTGAATGATGGATACAGTACCTTCTACAAATGAACTGTTCCAATTTATTAACATCACCTAAACACAGGGCGGCACCGTGAGTGGCATGGTGGTACAGTGGTTAGCACTCTTGCCTCCCAACGCCAGAGACCCACCTCAGGTGGCTGACTGTGTGGTGTTTGCACATTCTCCCCGTGTCCACGTGGGTTCCTCTGGGTGCTCCTGTTTCCTCCCACAGTCCAAAAATGTGCAGGTTAGGTGAATTGGCTATGCTAAATTGCCCGTAGTGTTAGGTGAAGGGATAAATGTAGGGGAATGGGTCTAGGTGTGTTGCTGTTCGGCGGGTCGGTGTGGACTTGTTGAGCCGAAGGGCCTGTTTCCACACTGTAAGTAATCCAATCCATTCAGACATGCATTCTTGCACACAGTTCTCCAATCCAGGAGGAAACAGTATCAAGTGAGGTTTCAGAGAGAATAGCATAGAGGGATAATTTACTAAAACTCCCAACCCTTCTAGGACCCGCAGCACTTGGTAACTTTTACATCTACAAGAAAAAATCTGGAAAACCTGTCTGTGCGGGCTGGGCCATTGTCACTACTATTTATTAAAAACACTAAAAGCCTCATAAGGTGTTTACTTCAGCCGTTTTCAGTGGGCAGTTTGGCCTTTAAGATCGCTTTCTACAAAAAAAGGAGAAAATAACCTTTTTAACAAAAAAGTGACAGTATTGTCATACAATTTAGATGCCTGGTCCTTTACTCAAGGGGCTTCCTCGTGTTACTGAAAGCAAGATCACCTGAAAGGGGCAAACACCAGGTACAGACCAAGTTACAGGAATGTGTCTCATGACTTCTGAAAAACGCCTGTTCATGGATTATCACATCGGACATACTGGGAAGGGAACAACAGCTCGACAAATCCCATTTCATTATTTCTGAGCTACACAATTCCAGCACTCGATACACTAGGGAGCCAAAACTCAAGGCCAGGGAAAGAGGGACAGAGAGATTCACAGTAAAGACAGAAACAGACAGTTAATTAACTGAGAAGATGTTGTAGAAATATGTGGAAAAAGACAAGGCAGTGGGAGTAACTGGAGAAGTGAGACCATCGAGAGTAAAATTACAAGAATGAGAACATTGAATGAAGACATTGTCAGATCAGCTGAAATGGTTTGTTACATCAAATTCTGAATCTGCTTCACAGAATAGCACAAACAACATAAACTGGGACAAGATGACAGCCCAGCATGGAGAGCTGTGCAGACCATGCTAGTGTGTTACTCACTAAACTGCACTATCTGCCCAGCATAAAGAGTATTGCAAACTTTACTACCATATGCTAACTATACTCGCATCAGATTACTGCCTACAATGGGAAGGTTTGCTCTCTCTGCGTGTGTGTGTGTGTGTGTTCATCAGAGACTGAGAGAGAGTCCGTGTGTGTGCGCGATAGGCGTGGTTGAATGCGAAACTCATTGTTTGAGAAGGAACGCACATGGAGGAAACTATTTTAATTACGAACAACTGGCAGGCTTTTTGTTAATCAACAGAGAGAACGAGAGAAGTTTCATGGATAGATACGGTAAAGTGTTTGATAATGTTTAAATAAAGTCATTGCCAGACATAACAGCAATATACATCGGCATACACATAAATGACAGATGGATGGGAGTTTGGTGTGAGGTCGCATCAGGATTGAAGCCCGGAACATCAGCAGCAGATTACTGGCTTCATTAAGACTGTACTTCATAGCTCAAGATTCAAACGGGAGATGGAATAAGCCAGTGAGATATATTCTGGAGTGGTGAGTATTTCATGTTAGAAATGGTCAGGGAATGGTGTCAAGATTCAGCTCATGGTGAAAGGGATGCCCACAGTTGGGACTTGTGTGCTTCAGCCGCAGATATTGGCCAGTGAGGGGATGGAAACAGTGGAAGGAAGTGGAATTTGTAACCAGAACAGTAGACAGTGACCTCCATGCTCTGAATATTTAAATAACGAAGGCAATGATACAATGCATTATGGTTCTCCGCTGAAACTGAGTAGGTCAACATAGAGACCCGTGAATAACACTGCCAGAGCAGAGAGGGAAATAATAATTGAACACCTTCATTAATGTAGTTAGTAATGGTCTGTAGAGTGAATATCTGGATTCAGAGTTACAACAGGAATAATAATAGTGACAAGAAGTGTAGACTATATAAAAGAATAATAATACAGTCATAATTGTTTTATAGAAAAGAAAATCTGGACAGTGACGCTTACCAGGAACACCAACGATAGCCAGGAAGGGATAATAAAAGTATTGAATAATGAGAAGAGCGTAATAGATCCGCAATGATAATGACAACCAATCAAATGCAGAAAGATACCAAACATAATCGGATAAGTTCCTGTCTATTGTTGGAATATTCCAGTCTAATATTCTCAGATTCTGATCCATTGTTGAAACATTCCAGTCTAATGTTCGCATTTTCTGATCCATTGTTAGAACATTCCAGTCTCATGTTCTCAGATTCTGATCTCTCCTCCCCTTTTCTCTGGAACTGCTGATCCCTGTCAGTGCTGTCGGTGATATTCCCGCTCATGTTATGGGATAACACATTGAACGGCGCCCATTTATCATTAAAAGATGGAAACCCTCCATTGGGATAATTAGAATCCATGGAGACTGGCATTAATCGCAGTCACTGAACAAATAGGCTCAGTTAACCAGTTACATGCATCACTTTTCATTACACTATAAAAGGGAACATTTACTGAGTTTGGATGGAATGGATGAGGGTTGCTGAGGGATGGACCATAAATCTTTCAATGTTTTTAAACTTTTTTGCCTTGTATATGAGAGTATTAACAGGACAATGCAGGGGTCTATATATGTTCCACTTTGTTTATGAAAGGAGGTAGTTATAAAATAACAGATCGGCTGCATAAAAATAAATCTGGATCAGTGGTGCTGGAAGAGCACAGCAGTTCAGGCAGCATCCAACGAGCAGCGAAATTGACGTTTCGGGCAAAAGCCCGACATCAGGCATTCCTGATCCAGAATCTGGTTTCCAGCATCTGCAGTCATTGTTTTTAACTGCATAAAGAAAAAAGTCGGGTGGACAAGTTTCTAGATACCTTAACACAAAGTACGGTACTTAATGACCAGTGTGAGGCTACTCCTGGTTTTAATGCCCTGTTATCAAATCCTTTCATAACTTTGAGACAGAGCATTGAGACTGCTGCTCAGGAACAGGCCGAAGCAATACTGTCCCTATGGACCTATTACAGAGGGATAAGAGAAGACCATTCAGCCCATATTAGCCTGTTGCTACTTGAAAGGTGGAAAGCTGGAATATTGGCACATGTTGCCAACAGAATCATTCAAAACAAAGAGATGTGTCGCTGCAGCTGTATGAGGTGTTACTGAGAGGGCACCTGGAGTACATTTTGTTGTCTGTGTTTCTGTAACTGAGAAGGGATGGACCTCCGTCAGATACAGTTTAACCACAGCTCGTAATCCACGGGTTGCTGTGTCATTTAATGTCTCGGGTCTGTTACACAGGGACAGGAGGAGGCCATGAAGCCTCTCGAATGTGTTATAGAAGAACAGGAGGAGGCCATTAAGCTTCTTGAGTCTATTACAGAGGGACAGGAGGAGCCTATTCAGCCTCTCAAGCCTGTTACAGAGGGGCAGGAAGTGCCTAGTTAACTTTCAAGTCTGTTATGCATAAATATTAGTTTTAAACTAGTTGTGGAATGGGAAAGACCTTATGTAAATTTCTAACTTTGAATAAGCCCAATTTTGAAAGCGTTAGGTGAGCCCTGTGAAAGGCTGGTTGGGATATCCTAGTCACAGGTAAAGGGACTGTTGGAAAATGCAAGGCCATCAAAATTTGAATTCAGAGAGTCCAGAGCCAACGTGTTGCTTTTTGTGAGATGGGCAAGGCTGGTGGGTGCAGGGAGTGCTGGATGGCTAGATATATTGATGCTCTGGTCAAGGTAAGGAAGGAGGCATATGTCACGTAAACAGAGCTGAGATCAAGTAAATCCCGAGAGGTGTATAAGGGTAGAAAGTGCATAGTCAATGCGGAAATCTGGCCAGAAAAATGTGGACATGAGATGGCTTTAGAAATAGGGTTAACGAGGCATTGAAGAAATTCTACAAATCCTTTAATGGCAAGAGATTAACTGGGGAGAGAATAGATCAGTAAGGCTATCTATGTGTGGAACCACATGAGATTGGAGGGATACGAAGCAAGTATTTCTCCACTATATTTAATGTGGAGGGGGTTACAAGAGCGAGAGAATGAAAAAATATATCGTAATATCTTGAAAAGTATCTATATTACAAGGAGATGTAGGGCATTTTAAAACATACGAAGGTGAGCAAATTCCTGGGACTGATGAGTTTGTGGGAGGCTAGGAAAGAGATTGCTCAGCCTTTTGCTGATATGTTTGTTCATTGATTTCCACAAGTGAGGTGTCAAAAGACTGGAGGGCTGCTAACATAGTGTCATTATTTAAGAAAGTAAGGAAAAAGCAGGTAACTATAGATTGGTGAGCCTGACGTGAATGGTGACTAAATTGTTGGAGGGGATTTTGAGGAAAAGGATGTATATGCATTTGGAAAGACCAGGACTGAAGAGGTCTTTGTACATTGGAGTTCACGTCTCACTGACTGTGTGGATTTTTTTGGGGAAGCAATGAAGATGATTGATGAAGGCAGGATAGTGGATGTTGTCTTTATGGAATTCAGTAAGAAAACCAAAATGTTCTACATGGTAGACTGGTTAACAAGGTTCGACTGCCTGGAATCCAGGGCGAGCTCGCCTGTTAGATCCCAAATTTTCTTGAATATTGGAGACAGGGCGTGACAGTGGACATTTCTTCTTTAAACTTGGAGACCTGTGACCAGTGGCATGCCGCAAAGATCAATAGTGGATCCACTGCCTTTTGTCACTTACACAAATCATTTGCATTTGAGTATATGAAGTATGGTCAGTAAGTTTGTAGATAATTCCAAATTTGGTGGTGCAGTCGACAGTGAAGAATTATCTCTCAGACTATAATGGGACTTTGCTGAGCTGGACCGAGGAGTGGCAGATGGAGTTTATTTTACTTAAATGTGAGGTGTTGCATTTTGGCAAGGCAAATCAAGGCAAAACATGTAGGTAGGGTCCTATCGAAAGCTGCCAATCAAGGAGAACTCCATAGAAATTATCGAATCCCTACAGTGAGGAAACAGCCTATTCGGCCCATCGAGGACACACCGACCCACTAAGAAGTATCCCATTGGACAAACCCCTACCCTAACCCTCTGAGCTTGCATTTCCCATGGCTAATCCACCTCACCTACACATCCCTGGGTACTTTACGCAATTTAGCATGGCCAATCTACCCTTATCTGTATATCTTTATACTGTCGGAGGAAAACATAACATCCGGAGGAAACTCATGCAGACACGGGGAGAATGTGCAAACCCCACAAAGGCAGTCATTCAAGGATAGAATTAAACCCAGCTCGCTGCGCTCTGAAGCAGCAATGCTAGTCACTGAGCTACTGTGTCACCTTGTGGTGCAGGTTCTCCGTTCCTTGAAAGTGCCGTCACAGGTAGACAGCGCAGTGAAGAAGGCACTTGGTGACCTGCCCTTTATTGGTGCGTGCTTTGTGTCTAAACATTTTCACGACGTGTTGCATCTGGGCAGGACATTGGTTTGGCCACTTTTGTAATACTGCCTTTAATTCTGGTCTCCCTGCTGTCGGAAAGATGTTGTCAAACTTGAAAGGGTGCAGAAGAGACTTAAAATAATGTTGCAGGTATTGGATGGTTAGAGTTACAGGGAGAGTTTGAATAGGCAGGGGCTATTTTCAAGTGTTGAGGCTGAGGGGTGATGTTAAAGAGTTTTATGAAATCATGAGGGGCATAGATAAGGTAAACACTCAACGCCTTTTACCCAGGATAGGCAAGTCCAAAATTAGAAGACAAGGGTTGAAGGTGAGAGGGGGAAAGATTTAAAAAGGAACATGAGGGACAACATTTTCACACAGAAACTGCTGTGTGTATGGATTGAACAGCCAAAGGAGGTGGTGGAGGCAGGTACAGTTACACCATTTAAAAAGCATTTGGGTGGATAGATGCTTTGGAAGTGTTTAGAGGGAGATGGGACAATTGCTGGCAAGGGGGACGAGATTTATTTAGGATATTTGGTCGGTATGGACGATCAGACCAAAAGGTATTTTTCCGTGGTATACATCTCTGAAACTCTATTACCTCTTGAGTGTATAATACAGGAACAGGAGGAGGCTATTCAGCTTCTGAATTCTGTCAGGCAACTTGTTTGTTCAATTGCTGAGAGTAAAATACAAAAATACATCATTCAGATTTTGATGGTGTTTTACAAAAACAGGAGAAAGGCTTTTAGCCAAGAGAAGCTGTAAGGAATGTGAAGAGGCCATTCAGGCCCTCGACTCTATTCCACAGGAGCAGCAGGTGAGCACAGAGCTATTGGAGCCTGTCAGTCAGTAGCAGGAGGAGGACATCTACTGTCGCAAACCTTGGATCAGGAGGCAGTCACTCAACTGCCCAAGACTGGGACACACAACAGGACGCAGTCATTCAACTGCTTGAGACTGTGACACAGGGACAGGATGCAGTCACTCAGAGCTCGAAACTGGGGCTCAGGGAAATCTGAACGTTAGTGAGGCCCCAGCATCCTGTTATGCAAGGACAGGAGGAGGTGGCTCACTCCCCACCAGTATGGGACACTGGGAGAGAAGGGGAGTTTGCTTGGAACAAATAGAAATATATGAATGGGTTGCATTAGTGGTCCACACAATCCTGCCCCAACATTCACTCAGACCACGGCTGATCTGATTCTGATTCCCTCATTCCATTTTACGGAGACTGTCCTCTCTGCAGCCTCTGCTCCATTTGTTGGTCATGTTGCACACCCAGATGCTGCAACAACACTCACCGTCACTCATCCAGAAGGATGGATCTAACAGGATAAGTCAGGATTTGAGGGGTCCAATCACAAGAATGAAAACACAAAATAAAGGTATTGTCAGATGTTTCGTACTCTCACATTCGCAATCCAACTCGCAAAACCAGCCCATCCATTATCTATTCAGGATGGAGCACTGTGTAGATCCGGCTCATGTACAGCTGAATGCAACCCAGCTATGTGCAGAGTGAAACTTTGTGCAGCCCACACCAATACTTGATCTATAATCCTGGGCGAAATGTCCAGCATGGGGAGCTGTGCAGTCCGCACTGGTTCATTCATATACAAACCCAGGCTGTTGCATTGTTCGGTAACACTGTATTAGATCACTGCCCAGTGTAGTGAAAAATGTAACCAATGCAGGAAGTGACAGGATGTGCAGTTCCCATCCATTTACAGCTCCATATCTGCACTGTACCTTGACAAGGGGTGCTGCGAATGTGAAAATCAATGTGAGGAAGAGATATAATTTAAATACCAATAGTTCTGATTAAGGCGCATATCACTCTAGTATTTAAAGTTGAAATAACTGAGATAATATCCAATGAGGTTTTGTGAACGGTGCAAAGAAGTAAGAGGGGGATGGTGATGTTATAGTGGTTGCACTATAAGCCTTCAAATAATCAATGGGAATTAGAGGAACAAATATTCAGGGAGACTGGCGAGACTTGCAGGAGCAATAGGGTTGTCATAATAGGTGATTTTAATTTTCCTAACATAGACTGGGACTTCCAGATGGTTAAGAACTTAGATGGAACGTAATTTTTTAAGTGTGTTCAGGAAAGCTTCCACAAGCAATATAGAGAGGTTCCTATTGGGGAAGGGACAAACTCGACCTATTGTTGGGAAATAAGGTCGGAGAGGTGTCGGAGGTAAAGTGGGCAAGCGTTTTGGGAATAGTGACTAGAGCTGTATTAGTTTTAAAATAGTAATGGTAGAGACAAAATTGGTCCACAGAATCAAGTTCTAAATTGGGGCAAGGCGTATTTTGTTGGAGTTAGACAGGGGATTGCAGGGGTTGATGGGAGGAGTTTGTTTCGAGGTAAAATGATCCCGGGCAAGTGGGAGGGCTTCAAAAGTGAGATAGCTCGGGGTCAAGTTCTATATGTTCCTGTGAGGGTGAAGGGAAAGTGAGGCGGGAAGAGAGACCCTGAATAACAAGAAATATTGAGGCCCTGACCAGAAAAAAGGAGGCGTGGTTCAGGTACAGGCAGCTGGGAACACGGAAATCTCTGGAGGTACACAGGGGATACAGGAGTTTAGTGAAGAAGGAAATCAGCAAGGTGAAAAGGGGGTATGAGATAGCCTTGGCTGAGCAGATTAATGTGAACCCAAATTCAGTATAAGAAAGAAAAAGAACAACGAGAAAGAGAATAGGACGCCTTACAATCCAAAATGGGCACGCGTGTGTAAAACCTCAACAGGTGGGTGAGGTCCTCAATTTCCCCTCTGTGTTTATCATGAAGAAAGACATGAAGCCCTGTGACCTTTGGGAGGTTAGTTGTGATATCTTGGTACAGTCCATATCACAGTAGAGGTGCTGATGGACATATTAGAATGCAGAAAGTCAGATAAATCTCTTGGTCCTGACCAGATATATCCAAGAGCAATGCAGGTAGCGAGAGAAGACAGTTCAGGGGCCAAGGACCCGGAAGACTGGGCAAGAACAAACGTGCCCTTATTCTTGAGGGGTTGCAAAGAAAAGCCTGGGAAAGATAGACCAGTAAGCTTCATATCTGTTTTCGGTAAACCACTTGAGAAGGTTCTGAGGCAAAAGATATGCATGCATTTGGAAAAACAGAGTTTGACTTGGAGCAGTCAGCATAGTTTTGTGCGTGGCAGATCATGCCTTAGAATTTTTGTTAGACTTTTTGAGGAAGTGACCATAAAGGTTGACAAGGGCAGGGTGGTGGACATAGTCTATATGGATTTCAGTAAGGCCTTTGATAAGGTTCCACATGATCGGTCGCTCTGGAAGGTTAGATCGCATGGACTCCAATGTAAACTGGCAAATTGGCGACACAATTGGCTTGACGTGATGAAACACATGGCTATGGTGGTAGTATGCTTGTCGGACTGGAGGCCTGTGACTAGTGGAGTGCCTCAGTGGTCGGTCCCGGGCCCATTGCTGTTCGTTATCTTATACCAATGATTTGGACCAGAGTGCACAACGCAAGGTTAGTAAGTTTGCAGATGACTCTAAATTAGGAGGCATCATTTACAATGAGCAACATTATCAGAAATTGCAGCAGTACCTTGGTCAATTGAGGAAGTGGGCTCAGAAATAGCAATTTGAGTTTAATACAGATAAGTGTGACGTCTTGCATTTTGGAAAGTCAAATCCAGGTATGAGTTTAATGATGAATGAGAGGGTCTTAAGGAGTGTAATGGAACAAAAGGACGTTGGAGATCAGGTGCACGGTTGTCTGAAATTTGAGTCACAGATACACAGGACAATGAAGAAGGTTGTTGGCACGCTGGTCTTCATCAGCACATTGCGTATAGAAGTTGGGACGTTATGTTGCAGTTGGACAGGATGTTGGTAAGGCTGCAGTTGGAGTATTGTGTTCAGTTTTGTTCACCTTGCTCTAGAAAGGATATTATTGAACGAGAAAGAGTGTGGAAAAAATTTACAAAGATGTTTCCTGGGCTAAAGGCTCTAAGTTATAGGCAGAGGTTGAACAGGTTAGAACTTATTTCTTTACAGCGTAGGAAACTAGAAGGTTCTTATAGAAGTGTAACTCTTATAAAATCATGAGAGGGGTGCATGGGGGGAATACTTCAATTTTTTTCCTAAGGTTGGGGAATCGAGGACGAGAGGACATCCATTAATGTTTGGAAAGGAAAAAAGTATACAAAAAGGAACCTGAGGGGCAACTTTTTTACACAGAGTGTGGTATGCATACAGACTGAGCTGCCGGTGGAAGTGATTGAGGTGGGTACAATAACAACATTGAAAAGGCATTTGGACAAATATACAGATAGGGTAGGATTAGAGGGATACAGAGCACGGGCAGGAAAATGGAGTGAGTGTGGATGGACATTTTGTTTGGCATGGACCAGCTGGGCCATATGGCCAGTCATACTGGCAGTCTCGTGCAGTATGACTATAAATGAGTGTGTTATGGAGTGGATGCAGAGTGGGGGAGACTGAGAAAAAAGACTGATAGTATCATGCAACACGGGTCAGTATTAAGAAGAATTATGAGTGAAAGTGATATTGCTGTGAGTTCAGGCGATGGAGACTTTTGGATGAGCATTTCTTCTGCAGCTTTGTAACTGGGAGTGAGGACAGCAGAGTCTTCACCTCACTGGGCTGAATCTAACAAAAGTCTGTCTCAGTGACATTTTCTTTGATTGTGACATTGGTGTTGTATGCACAAGGCTGAGCTAGATTCCTGATGCTATCTTACCAAACTCATCTCATTAACTACCCACCCCACTCCATGGTGTCCCTCTCATACAATGCCAGACCGATTCTCCCACCCATCATGACTGGAGGTACTCAAAATCGCCCGGATGCCCCTGGATATTCCATGACGCCTGACACTGGGGCCATCATTAAAAGGCCAAGGGGCACACAGTTGAGCTTTCTCAGTTGGAGATGTCCTGCACAGTTTACCCCGAGCATACCAGATAAGGGGAAATTACATCACGGTTTGTCGACAGAGGCACGGAGGTCCTGGAGGATGGGCTAGTACAGAGGGGGACCATTCTCTTCCCAGAGGGATCACACCACCAGACACACCGAACATGGTCTGAGCTCACCACCCACCTCAGTGCAGTATCTGCAGTCTGAAGAAATGTCCAGCAAAACAGGACAAGCTTCAATAACCTTCCCCACACCGTTAGGATAAGGATCACCATATTCTCTCTGCTCCCTCACACTCACTGTATGTCTGTGATAGCAAGGTTAGGTCTCATGGAATACAGGGAGAACTAGCCATTTGGATACAGAACTGGGTCAAAGGTAGAAGACAGAGGGTGGTGGTGGATAGTTGATTTTTAGACTGGAGGCCTCTGACCATTGGAGTACCACAAGGATCGGTGCTGGATTCATTACTTTTTGTCATTGACATAAATGACTTGGATGCGAGCATAAGAGATACAGTTATAAGTTTGCTGATGACACCAAAATGGGAGGTACAGTAAACAGCGAAGAGGTCACCTCAGATTACAACAGGATTGACAAGATGGGTCAATGGGCTGAGAAGTGGAAGATGGAGTTTAATTCAGATAAATGCAAGGTGCTGCATTTTGGGAAAGCAAATCATAGCAGGACTTATACACTTAATGGCAAGGTCCCAGGGAGTTTTGCTGAAGAAAGAGATCTTGGAGTGCAGGTTCATAGCTCCTTGAATGTGCAGTCGCAAGTAGATACGATAGTGAAGAAGGCGTTTGGTATGCTTTCCTTTATTGGTCAGAGTATAGAGTACAGGAGTTAGGAGGTCATGTTGCAGCTGTACAGAATATTGGTTAGGCCACTGTTGGGATATTGCGTGCAATGCTGCTCTCCTTCCTATCGGAAAAATGTTGAGAAACTTGAAAGGGTTCTGAAAAGATTTATAACGATTGGAGGATTTGACCTATAGAGAGAGGCTGAGTCGGCTGGGGCTGTTTTCGCTGGAGCTTCGGATGCTGAAGAATGACATTATAGAGGTTTTCAAAAGTATAAGGGGCATGGATAGGGTATGTAGGGAAAGTCTTTTCCCTGGGGTCAGGGAGTCCAGAAGTGGAGGGCATAATTTGAAGGTGAGGGGGTAAGCTATAAAAGAGACCTACAGAGCAACTATTTCACACAGAGGGTGGTACGTGTATGTAATCAGCTGCCAGGTGAAGTGGGGGAGGCTAGTATAAGTGTAACATTTAAGAGGCATTTGGATGAGTTTATTGCATAGGAAGGGTTTGGAGGGTTATGGGCCGGGTGCTGGCAGGTGGGACTAGATTGTACTTGGATATGTGGTCAGCATGGACGGGTTGGCCCGAAGGGTCTGTTTCCATGCTGTACATCTCTATGTCTCTATGACTTATATTAATCTCTGTTTTTTGGTGCACCATACTGGTGAGAAATTTCAAAGTGATATTCTCCATGATGAGCTTACAAAGACCCAACACATCCTGGGAGTTTCAGACATCCAACACAACAGAATATTATTTCCTAGCATAGAAAGTAAGGATATATTTTTTTCCTATGTGCATCTGCGTAAGATACTCTGGGCAGGCCCAGGAAAAGAGAAACCGTGTCCATCTCCAATTCGGTCCCCAAGACCCACTCTACCACACCGAACACAGAGCTCCGATATATACGAAGCCTGCAGCAGGACCACATGCAATGAGTAAGAGTGCATGTAGTCATTCTGTATTTAGGACATGCTGAAGATAATCCCACATTGAATTTTGAGAGAAAATCTGGAGTCAGATAGACCCTATGAAGAATTTGCAACTGCATAGAATGGGACCTATTACAGATCAAAATCCTTCGAGCATTTTCACAAATATCCTCCCATGTCTCCAAAGAGATCTAAACCCCCCTACTCTCTCGCACAGACGTCGCGAAGCTGCACAGTCTTGTCTGAGGGGACACTCTCCAACAAATGATAAACGGAACTGACAAAGAGTGTATTCTTAGCAATAAACACCCGCAACTCTGTATCGGATCTGTAAGAGATTGTTAAAAGTGTATGTTTTTAAAATCAAATCTCTAATCTGGAAAAAAAGCAGACGAAATCTCTACTAGCGTTGATCAAATGATATCATTGTTTCTCCCTCAAGTAACACGTGGTGGCTCAGTGGTTTTCACTGCTGACTCACCGCACCAGGGTCACGGGTTTGGTTCCAGTCTTGGGTGACTGGCTGTGTGGAGTTAGTATGTTCTCAACTGTGTCTGCATAGGTTTCCTCCCACAGTCATAAACATGTGCATGTTAGCTGAATTGGCCATTGCTAAATCGCTCATAGTGTTCCAGAATCTGTAAGTTCAGACATTAGTCAGGATAAATATAGAATGGTAGGAGAATGGGTCTGGGTGGGTAACTCTTCAGAGCGTCGAAGTTGACTTGTTGGGCCCAAGGGCTTGTATCCACACTGTAGGGATTCTACTAATTCTAAATCACCCAAGCAAGGTACCACCCTCGCTGCCCACAGTTTAAACCTGGAATCCATAATCCCCGGATGACAACCAGGTATACCAATTAAAGGAGTAAGAAACATAGTTTTGGCTGTATTGCCCTCGATCTGACGCATAGTTCTTCAAGTTTTAACATTATTGATAATCATTAGTTTTTGACAATACTCCATAAATGTTGTCATTTTATCTAAGAACAACAGACTAATAAGGGTTCACTTTTTCTGAGAGGGCTCAATTTCTAGCCGTATTGACGCCGAGTCCTCAGCGGCCCAGGCACTAACATAGGATGATTAAAAAAAAAACTTAATTGATTGTTTTTAATCTGGGAGATCTACCCCCCCCCCCCCCCCCCACAATCTGTGGGGCAGTTGCAATTTTGGTGGCTTGATAAGGAATCGCTGATGGTGCCAAATAAAAGAGCTAAACCAGCCATTATGTTTCAGAAATATCTGTCTGGTAAACATCAAAGAAAGCATTCGCACGGGGTCTAGAAAATGAGGAACGACATTCATTTTAATAACAGCTATCCGATCGAGCCAGGATATTTGAAATGCCTCCCATCTTTGAAGGTCTTGTTTAATTTTGTCAAACAAATGGACACAGTTCACCTTAAATAAATGATCAAATACAGATGTAATGAATATACTGAAATAGGGAAACCACCCCATTGACCATTTAAAAGGAAACCAGGATTTGCCCTCAGTATCAGGTATTTCCCTAAGATCTCCCATAGGCATGGCCTCCAACTTTGTAAAATTAATCTTATCACCCAGAAAGACAACAAGCGAATTAATGCATTACATCACACAAACTACCGAAATTGCAGGATTTGACAAAAAACATAAGACCCTCATCTGCATACAATGTAATCTGCATACAATGTGACTTCTATCCCACGTCTGGGGCAGATATGTTGGTATCCCTACGGGTGGCCTCCGCCAGTGGCTCAATCCCCAACGTAAACAACAATGGTGAAAGGTGTCAAACTTTGCGGCTGCCTGGAGAAATATTCATATTACTGGTTGGCACATCATTAGTGAGAACTGCAGCCAGAGGATCGCTGTAAATGACCCTCACCCACTTGATAAAAACTTTGCACAGACCAAACCGTTCTACTGTATAGAAGAGATCCGGCCACTCAATTCAATCAAATGCCGTCTCTCATCTAAAGAGATCAATAATCCCTGGACAGATTGTTGTTGACACTCTTGGATCATATTGAGTAACCTCTTCACATTGCAGGAAGATCTGCGGCCCTTTATAAAGCCCGTTTGGTCCTCTTTGGCAACGGAAGGCAGCAAGGTTTCCAGCCTTAATGCACGCGTCTCAGACAAGATTTTGAAACCAACATTTAAATGTGAGATTGGCGTGTAAGAAGCACAATACTCCAGGGTCTTCCTTTCTGCAGCATCAGAGAGATGAGCCTCTCTTAAGGATGGAGGGAGGGGTTCGTGACTGTATGAGTGGCAGAACATGTTAAACATCAGCCCTGACAATAGGTTTATAAATTATTTATAAAATTCACGAGGAAATCTGCCAGGAACGTGCACCTTTGCATTCTGAAGCTGCTTCACACCCTCCTGCGCTGACAATGGTGTATTAAGGCACAACACGTATTCAGGGGTTACTCCTGAAAAATGAAAAATGACTCCATCTTAATCCATCTATCCACATAATTCTCAGTCTGAAATAATTCGGAGAAAAATCTCGGACAGGAGGCATTAATCTTTTTGGAATTGAAGGCAAGAATCCCAGTACCTTCCCTAATTGAGGAAATGGCTTGAGAGGGGCGCTCGTTTTCCTGGCGAGATAGAATAAATACCTGCCTGGCTTATCACCATGGTCAAACAGCCTTTGTTTTGCAAAAGTCAGTTCCTTCTTGGCTGTGTGTGTGAGCGTGGAATTCACCGTAGACCAAAGCGTTGTGATCCGTTGCAGCTTAGCCACTGAGTGTCTATCACAGTATGCCCTCTCGGCTGCCCTCAGCTGTGCCGCAAACCAGCATTCCTGCTCCCCCTTCTGCTGCATCCTAAGGGATAATTATTCCCTTGGCATAAGCCTTAGCAATTTCCAATAGAATGGATGAGTTACTGGTTGAATCTGAATTAATGGCTAAGAAATATCTGAATTCATTACAGAAATACTCAATGAACGAGCTAGTCTTAACAATAAAGGGATACATTCGTCAGTGTCTCGAATCTGTTATATTTCCCTAAATATTTATCTATAAGTATGGTCACAAATGGTAATATTCCCAATTGTGCAGGATGCCACCGAATCTAAGATTGTTGCAGGGATGGGGAAGAAATCAAACCTGGTGTGGCATTTCTGCGGGTTAAAGTAGATATTCAAAATCTTATTTGTGAGGTAGATGTGCCTCCAGACATCCACCAGCTCTAGTTCTGCACACAAATCCACCAATTGGTTACATTATAATGAGGGTATTGTGGGACCTTCGGACATTCTGTCCACCGTGGTTCCATAAGACAGTTGAAATCTCTTTCTACAATAATGTGCCATGATGCAAGATAACTGAATTTGGAAAATGCATCTACCAGGATTTTAAGAGGGTGCACCGGGGTGGGGGTGAGGGGTCGCAATTACTATTCAAAACATTGGATTATTTACCATAGTTCAAGGCTTGGGGGATTTATGATCCTTCCGTGAGTATCAAATACAATCTAGTAATTTAAATGGAAGGTTCTTCTTCTCCCCCACTACTTGTATTAAAGGACGAAAATAAAAACCCGTTCAAACCCGCCCTGCTATAACGTCAAATGTTCCTAGTCATCGAGGTGCATCTTCTGCATTAGGACAAAATCCACCCTCTCTTTTTTTAAGACTAGAAAGTAAGTTTTTCCTCCTGACTGGGCAATGGCTCCCCTTAATGTTCCAGGTACACCATTTTAGCATATCATTTTCCAGAACCGACTGTAGCAACATTTGAACTCGATAAAGGAAGAACTCGAATTACTGATCATTAATAAACAAAGTCTCATAGAGCTTAAAAACTACACAATCTAAAACTATTACAACTGACAAGCTCTCAAAACTTTCCAAAACTAAACATATAAAAAATCCAAAAAACTAAAAAAATCGATAGGGAATTTAAAATTTTCACAAAGTTTTCGCTTTCTCTGCAGAGTCAGACGAGTTCATGGATCCATTAAATGCAATACGGAGAATCGTTGGGTACCAGAGGGAATACTGATTGCCGAGTTCCCTTACTCTTCTCTTGAGAGGTGTTAGACTTGGAAGCAGGTAAACACTTTGGTGATAGCGATCACAATTCTGTTATGTTTACTTTAGTGATATCAAGGGATAGGTGTATACCACTGGGCAAGAGTTACTGCTGGGGGAAAGGCAATTACAATGTGATTAGGCACGATTTAGGAAGCATAGGAGGGAGAAGGAAACTGAAGGGCATAGGCACATAAGAAATGTGGAGCTTATTCAAGGAAAAGGTACCGTGTGTCCTAGATAGGTATGTACCTGTCAGGCAGGGAGGAAGCTGTAGAGTGCGGTAGCCATAGTTTATGTAGGAAATGGAATCTCTGGTCAAGAGAAGAAGATTGCTTATTTTAAGATGAGATGTGAAGGCTCAGTTAGGGCGCTTGAGGGTTACAAGGTAGTCAGGAAAGACCTAAAGGGAGAGCTCAGAAGAGCGAGGAAAAGACATGAGAAGTTGTTGGCGGATGGAATCAGGATAAACCCTAAGGCTTTCTGTAGGTATTTAAGGAATACATGAATGACGAAAGTAAGATTAGGGCCAATCAAGGATAGTAGTGGAAAGTTGTGTGTGGAGTCAGAGGGGATAGGGGAAGCACTAAATGAATGTTTTTCAACAATATTTTCAGCATTTTCTGGAAAATGACAATGTTGTCGAGGAGATTACTGATATACAGGCTATTCGACTAGTTGGGATTGAGGTTCACAAGGAGGAGGTATTAGAAATCCTGCAGAGTGTGAAAGTCCGTAAGTCCCCTGGGCCGGATGGGATTTATCCCAGGATCCTCTGGGAAGCCAGGGAGGAGATTGCCGAGTCTTTGGCATTGGTCTTTAAATCGTCATTGTCTACAGGAATAGTGCCAGAAGACTGGAGGATAGCAAATGTGGTTCCCCTGTTCAAAAAGGGGAGTAGAGACAACCCTGGTAATTATAGACCAGTGAGCCTTACTTTAGTTGTTGCTAAAGTGTTGGAAAAGATTATAAGAGATAGGATTTATAATCATCTAGGAAAGAATAAATTGATTAGGGATAGTCAGCACGGTTTTGTGAAGGGTAGGTCGTGCCTCACGAACCTTATTGAGTTCTTTGTGAAGGTGACCAAACAGGTAGATGAGAGTAAATGGGTTGATGTGGTTTCTATGGATTTCAGCAAGGCGTTCGGTAAGGTTCCCCACAGTGGGGTATTGTACACAATGCGGAGTAATGGGATTGTGGGAGATATAGTAGTTCGGATCAGAAATTAGCTTGCTGAAAGAAGACAGAGGGTCGTTGTTGATGAGAAATGTTCATACTGGAGTCAAGTTAGTAGTGGGTCGGTGTTGAGTCCACTGCTGTTCGTCATTTTCATAAACGACCTGGATGTGTGTAGAAGGATGGGTTAGTAAATTTGCAGATGACACTAAAGTCGGTGGAGTTGTGGATAGTGAGGAAGGATGTTATAGATTACAGAGAGACATTGATAAACTGCAGAGCTGGGCTGAGAGGTGGCAAATGGAGTTTAATGTGGATAAGTGTGTGGTGATTCACCTTGGTCGGAGTAAACGGAATGCAAAGTACTGGGTTAATGGTAAGATCCTTGGTAGTGTAGATGAGCAGAGAGATCCTGGTGTCCAGGCACACAGATGCTTGAAAGTCGCCACCCAGGTTGATAGGGTTGTTAAGAAGGCATACAGTGTTTTAACTTTTATCAATAGAGGGATCAAGTTCAGGAACCATGAAGTTATGCTATAACTGTACAAAACTCTAGTGCGGCCGCACTTGGAGTACTGTGTACAGTTCTGGTCACCACATTATAAGAAGGATGTGGAAGCTTTGGAAAGGGTGCAGAGGAGATTTACTAGGATGTTGCCTGGTATGGAAGGAAGGTTTTACGAGGAAAGGCTGAGGGACTTGAAGCTGTTTATGTAAGAGAGCAGAAGGTTGGGAGGTGACTTAATAGAGACATATAAGATAATCAGAGGGTGAGATAGGGTGAGCCTTTGTCTAAGAATTGTGACGGCGAAGATGAGGGGGCATAGCTTTAAATTGAGGGGTGATAGTTATGGGACAGATGTCAGAGGTAGTTTCTTTACTCAGAGAGTAGTAAGGGTATGGAATGCTTTGCCTGCAACTGTAGTAGATTCGCCAACTTTAAGTACATTTAAGTCGTCATTGGACAAGCATATGGACGTACATTGAATAGTGAAGGTTCGATGGGTTTCAGAATGGTATGACAGGTTGGCGCAACATCGAGGGCCGACGGGCCTGTACTGCGCTCTGTAATGTTGTATGTTCTGTATCATCAAAAGATTTTTTTCTGAATCACCGCCGCCGAAACGTTCCGAAAGGACATAATCCTGGAGCCCATGAATTAAAGGCATTGGATCTTGCCGCTGGGTTCTGGAAGCTTCCATTAGTCTTTGTTTATCCCCATAACTGTGTAACCACACGCGGACAGGGCGAGAGCGCTGGTCAGAGCCTGATCTGTGCACCGTAACCCGATGAACTGTCTCAGTCTTCACCCGTCCCTCTTCAGTTTCGAAGTGAAGGAATCGCTGCAGCCAATTCTCAAAAAATCCTCACTGGCTGACCACCTGCTGTCTGGGCCAGCAGACCGACGATGTGAACATTCTTCATCCTGCCCCTGTTCCCAAGGTCGTCATCATGTTCAATTAAGATACGGACCTGTTTTTCAACGGTGAGGAACCTCTCTCGTGAGGAATTTATCGCAGACTCTGTCATGCAGTTCGGCGCTTGACATCGTCCATTTTGTTTCCAAGGCTGTCAAGTTGCTGCTCATGTTTTTGGAGCCCGTCTGAGAGTGTTAGTGGTTCTAGCCACGGCTGAACCCTTCTTCAATCATGGCTTCAACCATTTCACATAACTTGGTGAACTCAGTGTCCAAGGCCTGGTGAGGAACTGTGTCCATGGAATGAGCAGAGTAGGTTGCAGCTACAGCCTCAGGCAGGCTCGATGCTTCTGACGGGAGCACCGTCTGTTGGGACTTAATCGATCCTTCCCCATGTTTTGTCATTTCCACTTGATAAACCGGGATCAGTAAAGATTCTATCGCTCTTCTAGTGTTGAATTTTAAGTAAATGCCTGGGATGGAGTGGGTTAGGGAACCACTTTGCCCATGCTGTGATGCAGAGCCCAACAAAGCAGACCTTCCAGATCGCCACAATCTTGGACTCCCCCTTAACATTTTATCAATATTATCATTTCGCTTTGCATTATATTCCTGGATGTTCTGGAGCAGTGTGATTTTGTATCACTGTCTACATTTCCTCCTACACTGCAAATTGCTGCCCATTCCTCGATAATCCTTGACTCTGTTGTTACTTATGATACTTCTGAAGTGCCTCAAAAATATTCAATATCTCTGCCTCCAATGCTGTGCGGGAAGAGAGTTCCAAACACTCTCACCACTGAGAAAACAAAAGTTAACCGCAACTGTGCGTGAGATCATTTTTGTCCCCTTACCTGAGAAAGGATATAATTAACTTGGAGCAGTTCGGAGATGTTTCCCTTCATGTATTCCAGGGATGAGGGTCTTATATAATGAAGGCTTTAACAGGTTACTCTTGGAATGAGAGGTGATCTTATTGAAACATACAAAATCGAGAGGAGAGTGGATCAGATAGATACCCACTGGGTGTTTGCATCGTCCAAACTTCTTGTTGTTCTTATAGAATCTCTACAGTGTGGAAGCAGGACATTCCGTCTATCATGTCCACATTGACCCTCAGAACTGTATCTCCCCCGGACCTGCCCCCCCCCCCCCCCCCCCTACTCTATCCATGTAACTCTGCATTTCCCATGACTAACCTATCTAACCTACACATTCCTGGACACTATGGGAAATTTAGCATGGCTAATCCACTCTAAGCTGCATATCTTTGGACTGTGGGAGGAAACTAGAACACTGGTAGGAAACCCACACAGACATGGGGAGAATGTTCAAAATCCAAATAGAGGGTTGCCAGAGGTTGGAATTGAATGCAGCCCCATGGACGATGGGAGGAAGCAGTGCTAACCACAGATCCACTTTGTGCATCCGTTAGTTCTATTAGTTACTTATGGCTAACTTAAGAAATCTGCCTGATTTGTTCCTGTCACTGAACCTCACCCAGTCTGAAACCTTTATCATCAGCCATATTACCAACCTGGTTACATTTAAAATTTGTTGTGAGCAGTGGAAAAGTGGGACTAGAAAAGGAAAGAGTGCCACCCTCCATCCTCAGTCACAACTGGAGTGAGAAAAAAAAAATCACAAAGTGGTATTTCATTCCAGTGGGAATTCTCTTTCCCAGAATTTGGGGTGGCCAGATATTTATATTATACCGAGGCTGGCTTTGTCTATAGACAGGTGAATCAGAGATAATGGTGGATGGAGAGCAAAGTACAACTGGGACCACAATTACATGAGTCACGAGCTTATTTACTTGTGAAGTAGTGTCAAAGGGCCGAATGGCCCCCTCGTGTTCCTCAGCCCTGTGTTCTGATGTTCCTTCTGCCCATCGGACCTGCTACACAGGGGCAGATCAAGGCCACTCCGATGGTTAGGTGCAGTTGCGGAAATGTACGTGGAAAATGCAGGCTGGGCGAGAAAGTGCCACCACCACTCGCCCCCCCCCCCCTCCCCCAAACAATCCCTGCTTCCAGGCTTCCCCTGTCTGTAAATTCTGCTCCAGATGAGGAACATATTGCAACCCCAGATACGCTGCGAATACAACCCCATACCCCCCACGCAGGGTTAAAACAACAAATCCTCTGCCCTCCTCTGCAACATTTTACAACGCGATTTCCATGAACATAACCCGTTACTTTCCAAAAGCATAGCATGTGAAATTAATAAATAGGAACAGGAGTAGGTCAATCGGCCCCTAGCCTTGTCATTTAAAAAGAATATGGCTGATCTACTCCAGTGATCAACTCCACTTTCTTGCCGACTCCTTGTATCCTTCCACACCTCTCTGGGTCAGGGAATTCCATACATTCACTACCTTTTGAGAGAAGACATCGGTTTGCATCTCAGATTGAAATCGATGTTCCTTATTCGGTATCTATATCCTCGAGTTCGACACTTTGTCCAAGAATGGAAACAACTCCTCAACATCTAATTTCTCAAGCCCCTGCTGTGTCTTGTATGGTTCAGCAGTATCACTCATCATTCATTTAAACCCAATGAATGATCGCATCAATTTTTTTAGAGATTCTCTATAACTAAACCCTTTCATCACAGGAAAAGTCCTAATGTACCAACATAGTTACTTGTTGCACCAGCATGCTGACTTTATGTTTCACACATAGGAACACTCCAAACCCTTTGTTCTGCTCATTTTCTGGAAGTCCTCTCCATTAAATAACAGCCTGCCTTTTGATTCTCAGTGTCATCCTCAAACTCGGATGTATATTGCACTCAGCTCCCTCCTTCAGGCTGTCAGCACAGGTTGTAAATAACTGATGCCATCAGACTGATATTTGTGGTACTCCAGCAGATACACCTTTACCATAAAGATCCATTAATCCTGACTCTCCGATTTCTGTGTTAACCAATCATCAACCCATGTTAATATAGTATCCGATGTCCTAGAGCTTCTGTTTTGTGTAAGAACTTTCATTTTGTAATACTTGTGGAAAATCTCTGGAAAGTTTTGCCTCTACCAGATCCCCTTTATCAAGTCCGTTGTTACATTTTCAGGCATCTCCAGAAGTACTTTGCATGAATTTTGAGGCAAAATATGATTTCCCGTTCACAGACCCACACTGACACTGCGTGAAGCTTTTCTAAACGTCCATGCTGGGCAAGTTTTCCAAACTGTACTAGTCCCATCTGCTTTCATTTGACCCATACGCCTCTAAGTGTTTCCCAGTCATATATTTGTCCAAATAATGTTTAATGTTGCACCTGTACACGCCATCTACCACTCTTCCTCTGGCAGCCCATTCCATACCCACACCGCACTCTGCGTAGAAACGTTGTCCCTTCGTCCTTTTTAAATATTCCCTCTAACACCTTAAACCCATTCTCTCTATGCTTAAACTCCCCCAGCCTGTGGAAAAATCTTGGCTATTCACCCTATCCATTCCTCTCATGATTTTATAAGCTTCTACAATGTCAGCCCGCAACCTTCTCCACTCCGTCTGATACTAACTTCAAGAACAAGCATTTAAAGATAAGCACTGCAAATTTGAAGCGATATTAAACATCACAGGTAACCAATACTCAGCCCAATCTTCATACTGCTATTTGTTTTTCTCCATGTTACAATACTAAGGCGACATGAAACGCTTACTAGTGCCAATAAGAAGTTAATCATCTGAATTCATTTGTCTAAAGGGGATGATGATCACCACAGTAAAAACGTATCTTTGGCCATATCTATATAATACCATATGGTCAACATTCTCCCTCCTGGCCTCCCTGTGACTGTATGTGGTTGTGTCTTCTTTATCTTGCAATCAATAGAGTGAACCCCTTTCCCCATGTACACCTTAATTTAAACCCCTTTTACAGAATCTTCTCATTCACCACTGCTTAAAGCCCGTTTATCTTTTGCCACACCCTCCTTTCCCTGCCGCACATTCCCCAATTCTGGCAAGGGATTAAAAGACCATTTTGCAATTGTATTCAGTTTTGAAGAAGTGTCACACTGGAAACGCTAACACTGTTTCTCTTTCTCTGCAGATGCTGACAGACCTGCTGAGTTTCACCAGAAATGAATAGGCACAGAAAAATGTTCCAATTAAACAAATAACTATGGATACTGGAAATAAGACTACAAAAAATGCTGGAGATACTGGTAGCTTTATAGAAGATTAACTGGACCTGAAACTTTAACTCTGCATTCACTCCAGAAAATGATGCAACACCTTTTGCAATATCTTCAGCAATTTTTGTTTTTGAACAATTTCCAATGACGTCAAAGATGCCCAAACACCTTGTCCAACATGGAGTGCCGTACACTGGGAACTGAACAATAACGCATGGTGCAGAAGTTCGTTGACTCTGAAATGGCATAAGCTTGGCATCACTGACACTACAGAGCTCTGAATCATGGTCAGGGAGAAAAACAGAGAGAAACACACTCACTTCAAATACAGAAGATGGCATTATGGAAATGAGAAGATTCAGATTAGTACCTTAAATGGATTGAGTTTATGCAACGAATTGGAGGCGAGGCACCAAAGAAAGACTCCAGCAGAATGAGAATATGAAAATTGAAGTATTTCCACATCAGAAACCAGAGTAGGTCACTGAGTACAGGGCTGATGGGTGAATGGGTCTCGGTGTGAAATGGGGCACAGTCAGTAGAATTGAATTGTAAATAATGCAGCTAAAACTGGGTTATCAACTGATGCTGTAGAATCAACAGCAGAAGAAGCACAGTTGTATTCAACGACAATCTGTAACATTTTCCCGACGATACTTCATCAGTCTACCATTACCATCAAGCTGATCCATGGTTCAGTGACGAGTGTGTGTGAACATGCCAGGGTCGGAATCACGAGCACTTAAGCCTGATGACAAGCCATTAATGCGACCACACTTGACTGGTTACACTCCAAACAGCAGGACTAACATCTGATACAGAGGGAGAAATGATACCAAGACTAACAAATCAGATCTAAGCTCTGTCGGCCTGTCAAATCCATGCATAAAAGTCGATGGACCATTAAACAACTTACTGGAAGAGATGACTCAACAAATATACGCACCCTAAATAATGGAACAGCCCTGTACGTCAGTGTAAAAGATGCAGTATCTGCACCATCCTTAGCCAGAAGTGTTGAGTCGATTATCCACCTCACCCTCACCATGATGCCCACAGAATCATAGATGGCAGTCTTCAACCAATTCAATTCACTGCATGTGACATGAAAAAACAGCTGGACACTGTAGATACGACTGAGGCAGTGGGCCCTGACCCCATTCCTGCAATAGGACTGAAGACTTGTGCTGCACAACCAGCCGTGCCCCTGGGGAAGCTGTTTCATTCCAGCTCCAACTCCGACATCTCCCTGGCAATGCGGAAAATTACTTAACTATATCCAATCCGCTAAAAGAAGGATTACTGCAATCTGACTCTTTACTAGTCCTTCAGTCCCATCACGACAGTCAAATTGGTGGGAGTTCAAATTTGACAGAGCTGTCAAGCAGCACAGAAATAATCTGCTCAGTGTAATTTCCAATAGGACCCCATGTGAAGATGGTGCTGTTGTGGAAATGTCACTGGATTACTAACCCAGACCAGGCTAATGCTCTGGCAGCTGATGCAAATTAAAAACAATTAATAAAATATCAAGATCTAAAATCAGGTGTCAGTAATAGTGATCTTGTGTTCAATATCAGTGTAAACTTCGATTTCCTTCCCCAATGTACTTTCAGGAAGTGAATCTCCCGTGCTTTCCTGGTCTGGCCTAAAAGTGACTCCAGACACAGAGACATGTGATATATTCTTCAATGATCTCTGAATCGGCCAAACAAGACACTCAATTATATCAACTGCACTGAGGTCTTAAATGATAAACCCGTTCTGAACACCAGGCACCAGCCTCGTTAGTAGAAAAGGGAATGGGAAACACAATCCTGTCGACCTGCAGAGACCTCTTTCCTAACAGTTGAGAGCTTGTGACAATATTTACAGAGCTTTCCCACACACTGCACAGAAACATTGTGACAGGAGCAGGTCATACAACACATTGAGCTTTCCCTGTGCTAGTTAACGGCTGAACATCTCCTCAGTGCAGTTTTCCCCAGACAATTGTCATATCCCTTAATATATTTAAACATTGTGAAATATAAAATGAAAACTGCATAAGTGCCTTCAGCCCATCAGTTTTGCTCCTCCGTTCTACGAAAACACGTGTTGATTAAATACAAGTTGGCTGCAATATGCTTCGTGAATCTTTTTTACTATAAAGTGAATTCCCGTTCACTGTGACGCGATTCCTTGCCAGGAACCAGCTGAACAGCAAAACCCTGTCTCAGGATCCTCTCTCTGCAAAATGGACAAACAATGTGGTCAGCTAAAACAGGAATGCAATGCGCACAGGAGGCCTTGAACTGAGCCTGAAACTGGAAATTGTAGACTACATTTAGAAAGAACTTTATGTCAAACTGTGGAGAGAATCTTGAGGAGAACCGGAATTCCCCATCGGCATCACGTGGTTATTCAGCCCCCACATGCTTTCTGGTGAACGGTACAGTGCTCCAGTGAGTGACTGTAGTGTGAAAGTGTTACATTTACGGCACTGTTCCATTACAACATGTGATTTAAAGATTTATTTAGACTGAACTAGTATGGTTGTTAGACCAAACTTAATTTTTGGTTTTTACTGATTTTTGGGGGGTTTGCCCCTTACCCTCTTTTTTCCATGGACCCCATTATTAATATTGCACGATTTTCAACAACACAGTGTTGCACAGAAACGCAGTTACTGTGTTATTGGAGAACAACCTGGACTGATAGCTGATCTGCGATCTTCACACAGTACTCCCGCTCTCTCCGTATCCCTTTAATTTCCAGAAATCCTTATTTATATTCAGCGCCATGACTTCCACAGCCTGATCTGGGAGAGAGTACCCCTGCTTCACCAGTCTCAGAGTGCAGACATTTATTCTCACCTCAATGCAAAGCGGCCTGTCTGTACCTGATACTGTGGTCCCTTGCTTCAGACATCCGAGCCAGGGGAATTACCATCCCTGCTTCCAATCTGTCTCGCTCAATCAGAGTGTTATATATTTCACTGAGATCTCCACTCATTTTCCTAAACCGCATGGAATACAAGTCCAGACCCCCAAACTCAGATCCCATAACAAGTCTGTCATCCCAGAGATCATTCTGGTCATCCTTTACTGCTCTCTCTCAATGTCAGGTTTGTCGTCGATTAGGAACAGAGACCAAAACTGCACACAATGCTGCACAATGTTCTAGATGGCGTCTCACCAAGACCCTGTACCGCTGCAGTAATAAACTCGCACTCCTGTACTCAAATCCCCCTGAAATGAAGGTGAATACAGCAGTTATCTTCCTCCCTACTTGCTGCTCCTGAAATATTACTTTCAGTGACTGGTGGACAGGGAGATCAAGATTCCTTTCAATGTTACAGTTCCCCACTTGCTCGATCTATACACACTGGTCAGCGTGCCAATGCCATTCCCAGTATTGACTCCTGGATTCAGAACTCACTGCCTTACATGGACTCGGAGGCTGCAGAGAAATAAACAAAAATGCAGCTTAAGTTCCTTTATAGAGCAACATTTTTCAAACACTCCCTTTTCAAATGATAGGCTGCTATTCTTTTGTTCCCATCAAAGTACACAGCATCTCATCTCTCCCATTGCTCTCCATCCGCCACGTATTTGCCCAGTCATTTCACTTATCTCAGTCACCTTGGAGCTTTTTTACATCCTCCTCACCCACTCACAAGCTGACATTGTTTAGTGCTGTCAGCAAATTTGGGAATATTGCATTTGAGACACTCAACCAAATATATGATGTGTATTGGCAATAGCTGGCGCCCAAGCCACGATCCTTGAGATATACCCCTAGCCTTCCACTAAAACAAATGTTGTTTTATTCCTTCTCACTGTTTCCTGCCAGCTCTGTCCTTCGAGAACCATGTCCATGTATTAGCCCCAGTCCCACAGGATTCGAATTTGCACAATAGGCGTTGGGCTTTATCAAAAATCTTTCTGAAATTCCACTCGGATTGCATTGATAGCTTCTACATAATTTTGCTTAAAGCCGCTTTCTCAAATATCATTCCTATTTCATGAATCTCTGTTGACTTTGTCTATGCCCATTAATTTCAGTCTGATACTTTCTCTAAACTGTTTAGTTGATAATTTAATTCTATTCCCCTTTTCTCACCAGACTAAAGTTCCCTCGTATTGCTAGGAAGTTTTCTTTTTTGTTTTGCTTTCCTCCGTAAAGGCATAACTGAAGTATTTGCTCCATAGTTCTGCTATTTCCCGGTCCTCAATTATCTGGTATCAAACCGTAGGAAAGCTGCACATTTATTTCCCTTAATTTTGACATTGACATATTTTCAGAAAATATTATAAGTTCTGTCTTATAAACTTTGTTAAGATATTCTTCAGAAACCTATCAATTCCTATTTTAAGGTACTCAGTGATTGGCCTTCCACAGCCATACAATCGCAGATGCAAAAACTCTGTACTATCAGAAATACTGCACGGTCTACATTAGATACACTTCGTGACACAATAACCATAGCCGTGAATCTTAATGCATTTCAAGTGCACTGTCGGGTATTTTGTCATAGTTTTGAGGTTACCATGACAACTCGCCTCTCAAGAAATGCATTTCAGACCCCGACACACTCTGGGTGAAAAGCAATCCTCAAATCCTCACTAAACCGCAAACCCTCCACTTTAAAAGTGAGGCCCTTTTACTAAAAGGAACAGCTGCTGTCCATCCACACTGTCCATGCTCCTCGTAATCCTATCCTTCAGAATCACGTCTCCCTCAGCCTCTACTCCCCCAAACTAAACAACCCAAGCTTATCCAGCCTATCTCCATATCTGATATGCGCCATCTCAGGGAACATCCTGGTGAATCTCCTTCGCACCCCCTCCAGTGCAGTCACATCCTTCCTGTAATGTGATTCTCAGAACTACACACAGTATTCCATCTTGGCCTCACCAAAGTTCCGCATAGCTCTTATAATCAGTGCCTCAATGAATCAAGGTTATGTTTACAGTTCCCTACGCTTTCCCAAATTGTGTATTAACCTGTACATCACATTCAGGGATGTGTGGAGAAGCGCCTTCTGACCTTCCTAGTGTGCTGCCATTCATTGAGTCGTCTCCTGTCTGGTTCCTTGTTCCAAAGTGTATCACCTCATATTTATCAGGGAAACATTCCATCTGCCATTGATCTTCCCAGCTGACCATTCCATCTGTATCTTCCCGTAACTTAAGGCCTTCCTCCTCACTGCCAACCAACCGGCCAATCTGCGTATCAAACACAAACTTATTTATCTCACTCCCCACCCCTCGTCCATATTCACAGCTACATCATTTATGAGTACCACAAATATTAAAGTTGAAAATCGCACAATATCAGGTTAGAGTCCAACAGGTTTGTTCGGAGGCACTAGTTTTCGAAGCGCTACTTCTTCATCAGGTGATTGTGCGCTTTGATAAAGAAGCAGAACTTTGAAAGGTAGTGCCGCCGAATAAACCTGTTGGACTATAATCTGGTGTTTTGCGATTTTTAGCATTTTCCACCCAGTTCAACACCAGCACCTCCGAATCACAAATAATAAGAGACACAGCACTGATCCCTGTGGTATACCATTGGACACTGGCCTCCAGTCACACAAGGAGTCAACAACCATCTTGTTTCTCCTACCACTAAACTTCATTTGCATGCAATTTGGCACGTCACTAATGAGTCCTACCTGTTCCCTGGTTATTCTGTTCCGCTGGACACACTTGTAGAATATCTTGCCCTGCCAGCAGGTTTCCATGGCCCTCTGTTAGTTAGTCCCATACGCGTGCAGAATTTCCTCCTTATTGCAGTCTTAAATGGTCTGTTCTTTATCCTGCCATTATTTCCCTTGATTGTGTATGAGGCAGCCGGAGAAACATCATATTAATTTCCAACTTTTCACATGTTTTGTGAATTTTATACATTTCACAGTGACCCACCTCTCATTCTTTGAAACTCTAGAGAACACAGGCGGAGTTTCCTCATCACGCAATCTCGCCAATTGAGGGATTAATCTGGAGAATGTCCATTGGGCTTCCTCTGTGGTCAGTATATTCTTTCTCAGATTTGGTGACCAAAACTGTACTCAATATTCCAGGTACATTACTCACTAACACACTTTCAACTGCTTCAACATGTCTTTACATCTATATTCTGACTCCCTTAAAGGAAGGCAATCCAAACTTTAACTTACCACTTGCATGTATTCCTCCAAATACCCTTCACGTTCATTGCATTTACGAACTCATTGTGTGAGTTCTTATAGAAAGCCTTCTGATAATCTAAAATATGCCAGTTGTACTGGTTCCCCATTATCTATGTTGTAAGAATCAACTTCAAACAATTCCAAAGCTTGTCAAGTATGATTGCCCTTTCAGAAATGCAGACTGATTCTCTCCAATGTTGCTGTTAATTTCTAAATAACGAATATCACATCCTATATAATAGACTCCAACAGTTTCCCACCAATGTCAAGTTAATTGGTCTGCAGTTCTCCACACTATCTCTTCATCCCTTTCTGGATGCTTGGATCACTACCGTACATCTATAGTGCTTGGATCACGTTTATGAATGTCCATTTATCTACAACGGCTTCCGTTGTAGAATGCACGGGGTAATAGAACACAGTCATCAACAGTGCAACTAATACTTCTATTAGTGGTTTATTTCTGAAGATTTTGGTTTGAAGTACATTTTGTTTGTCAAGGTTAGCAATGCTCAATCCAGCTGCATGTTAAAGTAGAGCCTTGTTACGAATATAAATTGACTTTATGTCTTTCGATCCACAAGTCTTATATAATGACGTTGTATTTCTGGGTGATTTTCTGGATCTTCCTCCATGAAGACTGATGGAAAGTAATTGGTTATTTGCTAGGCCATTTCCCTGTTATCCATAATAATCTCGTCTTTCCTGATTGCAGATTTCCACATTTGACTTTGCTTTTCTCTTTCCTTTGAAATACAGAACATAGATTTATGCAGTCTTTGTGTTCTTGTTTGTTTGCATGCATGTTCGCTTTTTGCTTTCCTTACCCGTTTCATGGCGCTCCTTTTCTGGATCGTAAATTTCTGAGAATTCTCAGGATTCCACAATGTCTAGAATTCTTCTGAAGTCACTTCCTGTGATTCATGTAATCTTTAATTTATTGTTAACCATTGTTAACTCACTGTCTCACTCTTGAGTGTTTTACCTAAATAAGACCATAAGACATAGACATAGGAGTGGAATTAAGGCCATTCGGCCCATCGAGTCCACTCCGCATAAATAAACATATTTTTCAGACTTTGTAGTATTTCTATAAATCTCCTGGTCCTGACCTGGTTGGTACTTTTGCATCAGCGGTAGCCAACGGGTGAAGTCCTGGCAAATGGAGGGTAGTGAATGCTGTGCCGTTATTCAAGAAGGGCTACAAATAAAAACCGGGGAACTATAGACCAGTAAACCTAAAATATGTAGCAGGTAAGTTACTTGAGAAGATTCTGAGGGAGAAAATATACATGCATTTGGAAAGACAGAGCCTTGTGAATGGGGGATTATGGCTCACACATTTGTTAGACTGCTTTGATGAAGTGACCAGTAACTTTGGCAAGGGCACTGTTGTATATATAGTCTGTATGGATTACAGTAAAGCCTTCAATAAGGTTTCACATGGTACTCTGCTCTGGAAGGTTAGATCATATGGAATTGAGGGGGAGCTGGCAAATTAAGTCCAAAATTGGCTTGATGATAGGAAAAAGAGGGTAATCGTGGAAGGATGGTTGTCGGACTGGAGGCCTGTGATGAGTGGAATGCCTCAGGGGTCGGTGCTGGGACCACATATTCATATATTACACATATCTATGATTTAGATGAGAATGTACAGGCATGATTTTTAAGTTTCAAGGTGACACTAAAATAGGTGGTATCATGGACAGTGAGGAAGGTTCTCAGAAATTTCAGAAATTACAACAGTACCTTGATCAGGTGGGGAAGTGGGCCGAGAAATGGCAAATGGAATTTAATTCAGATAAGTGTTAGGTCTTGCAGTTTAGAAAGTCAAATCAAGGCAGGAGTTTCATGGTGAATGGCAGGGCCTTAAGGAGTGCAGTGGAACAGAGTGACGCTGGAATTCAGGTGCACGGTTTTCTGTAAGTGGAGTCCCAGGTAGACAAGGCACTGAAAAAGGCATTTGACTCACTGGCCTTCATCAGTGAGAGCACTGAGTATCGACATTAGGGAGTTATATTGCCGTTATACAATATGTTGGCGAGTCCATACTTGGAGCGTCATGTTCAGTTTTGTTCACTTTGCTCGTGGAAAGATGTTATTAAACTGGAAAGAGTGCAGAAGTAATTTACAAGGATGTTGCCAAGATTCAATGGTCTGAGTTGTACTGAGGGGTTGAACAAGCTAGGAGTTTTTACTTTGGAATGTATGAGGCTGAGGGGGATCTAATAATAGTGTATAAGATCATGGAATGCATGGATAGAGTCAATGCATTCAGTCTTTTTTTCCCCAGGATTGGGCAATCACGGACTAGAGGGCATCAAACTAAGGTCAGAAGGGAAAGAGTAAAAGGGAACCTGAGGGGCAATTTCTTTTAAACACAGAGTGGTATGCATATGGGATGAGCTGCCAGCAGAAGTGGTTGAGGCGGGTACATTCACAAAATTTAAAATACATTTGGACAAATACACAGGTAGGAAAGGATTAGAAGGATACAGGGAAATGGCAGGGAAATGGTGTTAGTGTGAATGGACATTTTGTTCGAAATGGACCAGTTTGGGCAAAATGGCCTGTCTCCGTGCTGTAAGACTATATAGGCCTAACAACCATTGTTCTCCTACTGAATGTTATATTGTATTTTCCCAATTCACTGGAGCGAACTTGACACTCTGGCCTCTGGGCTTCCATGATGTTTGACCAGAATGTTCAAACATTCCACATTGAATGCAGAGGCTGTGTAATATTCAACATATTAATGTCACTATTCCTCCAAAGCTGCTTCAGAGCAAGGTTAGTAATTAGTCCTTCCGACCACACAATAGACAATAGACAATAGACAATAGGTGCAGGAGTAGGCCATTCTGCACGTCGAGCCTGCACCACCATTCAATATGATCATGACTGATCATCCTTAATCAGTATCTCACAACATCAAATCCGAAATAATCTGCTCTCTAGTTTGGTTCACAACATTCTCTTCAACCTACCTGATATACACTAAAGGAATTTATTTTTCATAACATTAGCAGTCACTTAGTTAACTCAGTTTCGATGCAACTTGACACCATCCATTACTACTGCAGAACCCACAAGTATTTGCTACTCATTCACAGAATGAGGGCTTAGCTGGATAACCAGCATTTACTGGCCATGCCAGACGGTAGTTAGGAGTCAACAGCATTGCCTTGGATCGGAGTGACATGCAGGCCAGACTAGATAAGAACAGCCGTTTCCTTCCCAAAAGGACATTAGTGAACCAGATGAGTTTTTCCAACAATCAGGAATGGATTCCCGATCACCATAAATCCTTGATTCCAGATACTTATTGAATTCAAATTCCACAATCTGCCATGGCAGGATGTGAAACCATGTCCCCAGGACATTACCTGGGTCTCTGGGTTAAGAGCCCAGCGTTAATATCAGTATGTCATAGCTTCCCTTTGCATATCGTTGCATATATGATTTCCAGAGCATATGATGCAAAATATTTGCGCGACAGTTTTGGTTCAGATATACAACACAACAAGTTTGTTTCTCCTTGTTATTTGTAAGACCCACCCAAACTCATTCTGTGGAATCTGAGGGACAGAGCCTGTGTCGTTATTAGTGATAGAGTTGGAGAAGGCATTCGGGAAGGTTCACCTCGATGCTGACATGATCTGAAGATATGTCAAGCAATACAGGACAAGCATCAATATCCAACCCGCTCTGTCAGGATAAGTGTCGCCGTATATTCTCACTGCTCCCTCACACTCACTGTATGTCTCTTATAGCACCTAGCCTTGACCAAGGCTCACACTCTATCTCCAGATAAGGTTCAAGCACAACCACTCTCATTGTTGAATTCAGCACCTTCCCTCCTCCATATTTTCTGTCCCTGGTGCAATAGCCCCGGACACTAACAGCACAACATGGATACAACACTATGGACAAACTCCCTCCGGCCACCTCACCATGTCACCTTACCCAGCCCAGCACTAACAGCAGGGCCATCCACTCCCACCCTCACTCATTCCATCCCTTTCTCCCATTCCAGGAGAAACAGCCTGGAATAGGACAGAAAGGGCCAAGCCGGGTGGTGGAGTGCCGGATATCCGTCCCCTCATCCCCCTACCCTGATATGTGGGGAGGATCCTGGAGAGAACCGGAAAGGACCAGGAGGCCTTGTGTGGAGATTCGGAAACATCCACGTCCCACCTACCGAATAAGAAGCAGTGTTCAGTAAAGAGCAATTCTCGATTCAAACCTGCTGTCAGTTCCAGCTTCATCTCTCTCACTCGCAGAACGACAGATACTCTATTGCACAGATATGCAGGCATTGAAATACACAGACGTATTGGTAAATACCCCAATATACTAACATACACAATGCATACAAGTAGATAAGCATGCACACACGAAGAAGTACACAAAGACATATACAGTCACACAAATAGACACAAACAGAGATAGAAACACACAGGCTGATGCAAAGACAGACAGACATAGTCACACAAATACAAAAGTAACAAGTACATGGACACACACATACATAAATGCACATTAAGACACAGACACGAGTGCTATTAGGACACAAATAAATAAGTTTTTGATTTATAAGGAGATCCAGGATTCCAGGGCAAGGTGTGAGAATGATGTTGAGGAACATATTAGAAATAACTGAATGGTATATCAGACTCGATAGGCCAAATGGTCTAATTCTGCTCCTTTTTTTAACGCTCGTGTGGTGTTATACTATCAGGTATTCTCTTCCTGAGACAGTAGCAGCAACATATTTGATTGGAAACAATCAGTGTTAATGTGGGAAAAGATTGGAGGGCAGACTGGTTAATGTGTATTCCTAGTTATTGTACCACATTATCCGAAAAGGGGCAGTGATTTGATATGAGGTCAACACAATTTTTTTAAAAATTGTGTCCCACAGTGAAAGAAGGATGTCCCTTTCCCTTTACTGTTGTGCTATCTGTGGTGTCCTCATCCTCAGGGAAGAGTGAAGACTCGGTTAATTTCGGTATTTTAGTTTGAGATTGTCTGATCTTTGCAGGACAGGAGAGTCAATGCTTATTGGGAACAGACAGGAGACGGATGGTCAGACACACTCGGATCAGCCATGAGCATTCTGAATGGTGAAGCCAAATGGCCAACTGCTGCCCCTTTCCAATGTGTTGTTCCGTCAATCCACCCTCCCGGCCATTACCAGAATATACTGTTGCTCCTATCCCATGTGTTGTTCCCTCAATCCACGCTCCCGGCCGTTACAGAATATACTGCTGACCATACCCCATGTGCTGTTCCCTCAATCCACCCCTCGATGCTGTTACAGAGATATACTGCTGCCCCTACCCCATGTGTTGTTCCCTCAGTCCACCCCTCAGTGCGATTACAGGTTAGAGGACCATCCCATTCAGCCAGACTGGATCGTTACAATGAGACGGGAGGAGACCATTCTGCCCCTCCAAAGAATTACACAGGAATATAGGATGAAGTAATTCAGCTCGATTTGTACATTACACAGCCCAGGACGAGGCCATTCAACCCGCCTGAACTGCTGCACAGGAACAGGGATGCTGTCACTAACAGGAAATAGACAGTAGTGATATATGATTTTTTAAACAAAACTGTAACTAGTTTTGACTCAGCGATCACCGATCAATAATCTATGTAAAATGTCTGGATGAATAGACTGAATGGATCAAAGCTGAACTACCTAGTAAACCAAATGATCATTCATTAGATCTTCAAATGAAGTAGTGAATTTGCATTATGATGTAGACAGGGAAGGTTAGTGAGCGTAACCTCAGCAGTAATAATATAATGTGAGTTGTCTATTGCAGTCAGGAACAATTTAAATGGAGAGAGATTGCAGAAGTCTGTGATGCAGATGTTTTACATAATCTCGGTACATGAATCATACGAAGTCTGTCTGCAGATGCAGCAAGTGATGCGGAAGGTAAGTGGAATGATGCTGTTTGCGGCAACGGGTATTGGGTTTAATTAGGAATATTTCACTGTCTCTGTACAGGGCATTGCTGAGACCACATCAGATACATTGGGTGCAGGTCTGATCCTCTAAACTAAAAACCGGATGCAATTCCTTTCAAAGATGTTCAAAGATGCTTCCCTTTACTCATTCCTGAAATGAAGACCTTTTGTTATCGGGGATTATCTGTTTAGATCTTAGATGAGAAATCTTACTGAACCACGATTTTCAGAGAAGTCCTTCAGCTGGATATATATTTTTTCTTGTTAAGAAAACTAAAGCTAGATAATTTTTTTTGAATGAGATGCATTGATATTAACACAAATATTATGAAGATATCGACCCATTTTTAAAAATTACGCAGATGCATATAAACATCTCATCAAATCATAAAACGGGCACATTATTTTCTTTTGCTCATGAAAGGCACTATGCACAACTACAGCAATGATGCTGCATACAGCATACAGTCCATTATCACCCATTCCAGAGAATGTACATGGAGAGTGCACATGGTCCAGTTTGTTGTACAGTTGACATTCTTGTATTTTCCCACACAGAGGCGGAGAAAAATATTACCTGCCTCAGAAGCAGCAGCCAATTGGTCTCTCTCTCTCTCTCTCTCTCTCTCTCTTACTTTGTTCTGCCTGAAAACAAGGTGTGAGACCAGAAAATTCCTGAGTCATCTTTACCACTCGTGGAGGATTCCTGATGAGGATTCATAGGAATCTCTGTACAGCTCGAAGCAAAGGGAATTCAGCCAAATCCAACTGTTCTGGGAAGAAATCCTCAATCCCAGACATTTGTGTGAGCTGAATAAGTTCAAAGTCAGAAAAATATTTGAGACACTCTATCATTTTACCATTTGTTCACAGTTCAACTTTCTGTATCTCAGATTTTTCTAGAAAATTACCCAGTCCGATACCTATATCATTTGACACAGCACTCAACTGGTTACATTTAAAATTAGCTTTCACCAATAGAGGAGTGGGAGAAGACATCAGTGACCCTCCAACATTGGGCAGAACATGAATAAGTGATTCTCAAAGGGTTGGTAAGGTGTGAATTCTCTTCCACAGAAGATTGTGATGCCTGGATATTTCCATTTGTTCAAAATTATCTATGTAAGACATTTGAAAGACAAATGAATGGAGGGAAATGGTACACTGACAGACAAGTGCTGCTGAGACCTTAATCAGATCATAGTGCATGGTAGAGCCGTGACAAAGTGTCTGATGACCCACTCTTGCTCCACAGTCCCGTGTTACTATGGTGCCTTCAGCCTCTCACAACTCCTGTAAGGTGCAGATGGGGGCCACTTGCTCCAAATACCTGGTCCACAGTAACACAGGATCTCAAATAATCCCTCACAACTGTCACACACAGATTGGTATGGATTGGAAAATGTCATTTGGAAATCCAGACTAGTTTTGAAAGACGCCTCTGGTCTGTTTACAGAGTGCCCCCTCACTGAAACTTGTGTTTCATTTGTTGGTCTTGGTCTAGACCAGGATTCATTATGAATAAAGCTCCATACCTCACTCAGAGATGACTCAAAATGTTTTGTTCTCTCTGATTACAACATACAAATACAGTACATCCAGGAAAGTTACAGCCGTTTACTTTGAAATTACAGAAAATGAAAACATAAGGAACACGAATAAGTAATTCGGACGGTCAAGGCATTGTATACGATCATGGCTGATCTACCGTTAGTATTAACTCCTCCTTCATGCCCAGTTCTTCACAGCCCTCAGTTCTCTGACAGGTCAAAGATTCATGTACCACCTCTTTAAATACTTTCACTGATGTAGCTCCCCTAACTCTCTAGTCCAGATAATTCCTGACATTGATTACCCTCTGTGAGAGGAAAACACTCCCCACACATACACCGTCACCTATTGAAATGAACAAGAGGTAAACACAGGGGCTCAGGAAAGGGTGAATGGCCTTGATATCAAGGCAGTAGTTGACTGAGGATGTCATCGGGACCACCTACTTATTTGAGCTTAATGAGAATCAGGTCTAACCTCCCCACTGGTTGGGGTCTTTCACAGCACGAAGGAAGATGTTTGTGGTCGGTGGCCGACAATCCTCTCAATCCCGGGACATCTCTTCAGGAGATCCTCAGATTAACTTCCTCAGCACAAACATCTTCAGCTCCTTCGTCAACGTCTATGTGCCCCATGCCCGGCGCCCCCCATCTATCCCAAGATCAGAAGCGGAGTGATCACTGAAGATCACACAATATTCAGAACATTTTTCCCCACTCAGCTCCTGAAGCGGTCTGTGTCTATATTCAGCAAGACCCAAACAAAATTCATGTTTGTGCTGTTAAAGTGTTGGTAACATACATGTAACAGAACGGCCAGGCAATGCACATTTCCACAGTTAAAACAGGAGCTCATTCAGCACCTCAAGCTGGTTACACCCGGATATGTGGAAACTGTTCAGCCGATCGAAATGACTGAACAAGAAGAGGGACAGCCCATTCAATCCTCCGACGTGTTCCACAGGAAGAGGAGGCGTCTGGTCAGTACATTGAGCTGTTAAACAGGAATAGGCAGAGTCCAGGAAGACCCCTAAACCAGGAGGAGACCATTCATCCCTCGAGACATTTACACAGGAATAGGAGGGTGTCATTGATGCTCCAACCTCGAAAACGAATGGAGCAGATACTGCACTCATAGACTGCTCACAATGTTCCTCGTGGCTCCATTCCCTGTGGAATAAATGATACTTTAACGTGTTTTGCCGGCAGTGAGGAAGGAAGCCAAATATTTTGTGCCAAGCCTCAAGGAGGCATCTTCCATCTCCAAGAAGACAGACCCATGTTCTCCGTGGGGGTCAGAAGCTGGTGGGGATAGTTAACTGTTTTACAATGAAGCTATTGTGGCTTCTGTCGAAATGGTGGATAACGTGAAGTTCTATGTATTATCACACACCAAATGCACTGTATTAATGTTGGAAGAGTTTAGTTAAAGACTGGCTCTCTCTCTCCCAATCGAAATGGGGAGTGGCGTGGACTGAGAGGAACGTTCTCAGAGTCTTTTAAGCCACCGAGAATCATGTAAACTAAGTAAAAAAAAAACATGGAATTTATCACTGTATTAACTCTGTTTGGAATATAATGAGGAACTGTCCATCACCTTAATTTTCAATGCAATCACCTCTTATTCTTCAAAGCGCAACAGATTAATTATCATGCACTCCCGATGGTACAATCATCCCAACAATTAGTCTGGTGAAATTCCTTTATATTCTTTCTGCCAAGAGGATTACTCCTTATAAAGGAGAGAAAATCTGTGCACAATACTCCAAATACTATCTCAACAACACTCTAGGGTTGATCACAATAATTTTCTTCCCTCGCTTAGCTGTCTCAGCTTCTTTCCTGTGGTATAAAAAGCCGCTCCTTCTCTCTGCACTGCGAATGCTGTGGAATTTTGAAATTTCTTACATCTGTGCGTCAGTCATCACCTGAGGTGTCCATGGAGATGTATGTCACGTTCAGAGGGAGACTCAATTAGAAAGAATTCACTTGAAACAGGGAATGGTCACCTACCTGAATGGAAATGACTTGCAGAAACATGGAAATCAGGAAGAGCTTTCCTTTTGTTCTGCGCTCACGGAATGTATGCAGGCCTGGTCAGGCCAGCATGTTATGCTGATCTTGAACTGAGTGGCTGATTCAGCTGTTGCACAGGATAATAAAGAGTAAACAACATTGCTGTGGGTTTGCAGTCACACAGAGACCTGAACATGAAAGGATAACCCATTGCCTTCTCTAGAGGATATGAGGCAAACAGATGTGCTTCTGTTGAAAACTAGTGGCGATGATTTCATTTGCATTTCATCAAAATCCTTCAGGAGACACCAAAAGATTATTATTCTGTGTCGCTTCATTATGAGTAAATGTCTTCACCACCATGCACTGTCTGTCCATCTGACAGATTCTGTGAAGAGGACAAATTACCCATCACAAGTGCAAATATGTTGTGACGGAAGCATAGTTTGAAGGGATTTGAAACAGTTATATCTGGATTTACCAAAGGCACAAACGATGGATTATTCAGCAGTTGTATTGAGGCTGAGAAGGTGACTGAAATATCCTGTTTGTGGTATTGGGAAGGATTGGTGAGTGGGAAGAATATGTAGAAATGTAAATATGAATGAAGAAAAAAGATAATGGAGATTAAGTACAGTGTGTTTTCTCCTCGCGTATTGTTGAGTTAGTAGTGAATAGTAATTTGCTAGTTATTATCAGTAATGACTAAAATATTTGACTGGATCTGAAAATGATGACTTCCAAATTTTAAAATTTGAATATGAACAGCAATTCAGTTCAACTCAGTTTAATGGTCAGATAGAATGACTGACCAGGAACACCAACTATAGCGAGGATGGGATAGTAACCACCTTGAATAATCCAAAGGATATCTTCGATCTGTGATGCTAATGATATCTAAGGCTGAGAAAGGTAGTAAAGACCCAAGGATAAACTCCTGTCTGTTGTAATATTCCAGTCTAATGTCCTCAGATTCTGATCCATTAATGGAACATTCCAGTCTAATGTTCTCAGATTCTTATCTCTCCTCCCCGTCTCTCGAGCTACTGATCCCTGTTAATCCAGTCATTGATGCTCCCGCCCATACTATGGGATAACACATTGAACCGAGTCCTCAATTAATAGAAGAGGCAAACCCTCCAGTGACACATCTCGGATCCACGGAGATTGACATCAATCACAGTCACTGAACAAATAGCTCCAGCCAACGCCTTTCAATTCAATATTGTTTTATTCAAATTCAAAACAATGATTCAAACTGTCATTTTCTGGATGGGCTATGTGAGGGTGACTGATGGAACAAATCTTGAGGCTCGTAGATCAATTGAGTGCAACCATTCAATCTGTCTTGGATGCAGGAGTAATGCCATAAGTTTATTAGAATGTAAACATGCGTCTCTGATTATAAATGGAAACATACATCCTGGTACTATTGATCAAGCATCATAATTTCAATTAAACATTGAGACATTTTTTATAGTTCACGATCTGAGGCGAATGTGCGTCTGAGAAACGTGGGATTGTAACAGACAAATGGCATGGGTATGTTAACAGAGAATTGAACGTGACAAATGCAATTCAGATTGTTATTCCAGGTTTAGAGAGAGGCAGATGAGGTCTGTGCTATTGATGTTATCGATTTTAGTGAACTTTGATGAAATGTCATTTACTGGACTTCAATTACAGTGTGATTATGGCATTGTGGAGGAGACAGAAAACAGAGAATTTTGGGACATGGCAGTTCAGACAGGAGGGAGGGACAATAATATTCCTCAGTCATCAGTATTAGAATGTTACTCTTTATAACTCATATGAAGAACAGATTCAAGGATACATCTAAAGTGAGGAATGAGGAGTAAAATTTGTTTATTGAACACAAAATACGAGGACAAAATGATTTTCTGTCCGTATTAAACTATGGGAATTACAAAGAAATATGATACACTCATGATATGGAGCTCCATAAATTGAAATGTGTATTACAAAACCACTGAAGTGGTGTGTAATCTTTATCAATCATTATTTGGCCCACAGCTGAGATGCTGATTTCCTCTGTGTCAGTGATCCACATCATTGAGATTCTCTGGCGCAGTATCTCAGTGCTGAGGGGGTTCTCAGTTCCTGCTGCTGTTCACCCAGTCTATTGAAATTAAATCCCCTTCTCACTGTAAAGAAAAAAAATCACTTGGCCTTTTGGACTCTGTTTAACTGTCAGCAACTCAGCTCTGTGATATTATTGGCGATAAATGCTCTGGGACCACAACCAGTATCCGCACAGTGCTCAAACGGTATGGCAATAGATAAAGACCTTGCCGTCTGCGAGAATTTCTAAATAAAACTTCAATTTTCTGTCCGTTCCTGTCTATCTCCCCTCATGCTGTCTTCTTATCTATCCAACTCACCCTCGTTGAACATCCCTGTTTCCAAATTGTGCAGTTGTACAGCTTGATATTGTGGCCATTTTGGAGAAATAAATAGAGCAGGGACAGGACTGATCGTTGGAGGGTCCGGGGTTTAGATGCTTCAATAAGAACAAGGAAGGTACTAAAAGTGGGGCGGGGTGGGGGTCGGGGTGGGGGAGGGTGGGGTGGCATTGAAAATCAAAGACAGCATTACGTTGGTAGAAAGGATGCTTGATAAGGACGTGCCTACTGAGATAGTATGGGAAGAGGTTGGAAACAAAAACGGAGAGGACATCCTGTTGAAAGTTCTCTATTGCCGTCTGAAAAGTTCCAGAGATGTAGAGGAAAGGATTACAAAGATGATTCCGGATATGAGCGAAAATAACAGAGTAGTTGTTATGGAAGAATTTAACTTTCCAAATAGTGACTGGAAATGCTGCAGTTCAATTATTTTATAGGGGTCAGTTTTTGTCCAATGCTTGCAGAATGGTTTCCTGACACAGTATGTAGATAAGCCAACAAGGGCCGAGGCCAAATTGGATTTGGTACTGAGTCATGAACCAGACCAGGTGTTAGATTTGGAGGTAGGTGAACACTTTGCTGATAGTGACCACAATGTTTACCTTAGCGATGGAAAGGGACAGGTGTATACCGCAGGACAAGAGTTATAGCTGGGGGAAAGGCAATTATGATGCGATTAGGAAAGATTTTAGGATGCACAGGATGGGGAAGGAAGCTGCAGAGGATGGGTACAATTTAAGTGCGGAGCGTTTTCAAACAACAGCTACTGTGTGTCCTTGATAAGTTTATACATGTCAGGAAAGGAGGAAGTGGTCGAGTGAGGATGTTGTGGTTTGCTGAAGAAGTTGAATCTCTTGTCAAGAGGAAGAAGGGGGCTTATGTAAAGATGAAACGTGAAGGCTCAGTTCGGATGCTTGAGAGTTACAAGTTAGTCTGGAATGACTTAAAAAAAGAGCTAAGAATAGCCAGGAGAGAGCATGAGAAGTCTTTGTCAAGTAGAATCGAGGGAAACCCTCAAGCTTTCTATCAGTATGTCATGAATAAAAGAATGACCAAATGAAGATTAATGGCAACCAAGGACAGTAGTGTAAAGTTGTAAGTGGAGTCTGAGGAGATAGGACAGGCAGTAAATTAATATTTGAATCAGTATTCACAATGGAAAAAGAAAATGCTGTCAAGGCCAATACTGAGATACAAGCTATTAGACTGGACAGGATTGAAGTTCGTAACGTGGAGATGTTAGCAGTTCTGGAGGGTGTGAAAACAGATAAGTCCCCTGGGCCAGATGGGATTTACCATAGAATTCTCTGAGAAGCTAGAGAGGAGGTTATGCAACCATTTGTTCGGATGTTTACATCGCCATTATCTACAGGAACAGTGCCAGAAGATTGGAGGACAGCAAACATTGTCCCCTTGCTCAAGAAATGGATAAGAGACAACCCTGGTAATTATATACCTGTCTTACTTCGGTTGTGCGTAAAGTGTTGGAAAGGATTATAAGAGATAGGATTTACTATCATCTAGAAAGGAATCATTTGATTAGAAATAGTCAACAAGGTTTTGTGAAGCGTATGTCATGCCTCACAAATCTTACCGAGTTCATTGAGAAGGTAATCAAACAGGTGGATTAGGGTAAAGTGAGGTGTATGGATTTCAGTGAAGCGTTTGATAAGGTCCCCCATGTAAGGCTATTGAAGAAAGTATGGAGAGTGTGGTGTTGGAAAAGCAGAACAGATGAGGCAGTATGCAAGATGCAGACAAGTTGATATTTCTCTTGTAAGCCCTTCATCAGGAATCAGTTTTCTGGTCTGCAGCATCTGCAGTCTTCACTTTCTCCTCGCTCCTCGGATGTTGCCTGACCTGCTGTGCGTTTCCAGCACCACATTCCCGACTCTGATCTCAAACATCTGCAGTCCTTACTTTCTCCCAGAAAATATGGAGACGTGGAATTGTGGGTGACTTAGCGTTTGGATCACAAATCGGCTCGCTGAAATCAGACAGAAGGTAGTAGTTGATGGGGAATTTTCATCCTGGAGTTGAGTTGCTGGTGGTATACTGCAAGGATCTGCTTTGGAGTGACTGTTGTTTGTCCTTCCGAAAATAACCTTAATGAGGGTATAGAAGGATGGGTTAGTAAATGTACGGTTGGCAGAAAGGTCGGTGGATCTGTCGGCAGTGCTGAATGATGTTGTAGGTACTGAGCTGTAATGTTCTATGTGCATGGACCTACAATGGGCTAAATAGCTTCCTTCTGTGATGTAACGATTCTGAGGTACTCTGGCCCACAATAAAAGCTTTAGGTGCCTGGAGAGACAAGCTGGTCCAGTAAAGGACACACACTGCACAGTCATCCATCATCTCTTCCTGTTTTCTGATATACAGCGGCCTCAAAATATCAGTCCAAACAAAATAGATTGATTCAAATTCAAGCAGTCAGGAGGACGTTCACCCGAGGGGATTGTCGTTCAGAGGATTCAATGAATAATAAGATTTCAGAATAACACAAAAAATAAAACAATATCACAGCAGCATAATAATTGGCAGCAGAGTAAAACTTACAGTTCCATATATTTCCAGATTCAGTATTGTGTACAGTTTTGGTCACCATGCTATAGGAAGGATGGTATTAAACTGGAACTTTACAAGGATGTTGCCAGGACTCAAGGGTCTGAGTCATAGGGAGAGATTGGATAAGCTGGGACATTTCTCTTTCGAGCGCAGGAGACTGAGGGGAGTGAAGTTCTTCGAGAAGCTAGTCATGGCCTACATCAGTTCCAGTCTCCCAGCCTGCCTCGATCCCCTACAATTTTCCTACCAGTGGAATGGATCCATAGCGGGTGCCATATCCCTGGAACATCTGGACAACAAGGACACCCACGTCAGATTCCTGCTCATTGATTATAGGTTCACCTTCAACACCATTATTCCCTTCAGACTGATCACCAAACTCCCTGACCTTAGTCTTGGCTCGGCCCTCTGACGTTGGGTCCTCAGCTTTCTGACATACAGTGCACAATCAGTGAAAATAGGTAAGTGTGCTTCTTCCACAATAACATTCAACGCTGAAATCCCAAAGGATGTGACCTCAGCTCCCTACTATACCCCTGTACACCCACGAGTGTATTGCCAAATTTTGAACGAATGCCATCTACATGTTCACTGATGACACCATCACAGTAGGACAAGTATGTAATGAGGCAAGTCAAAATACAGAACGGAAATAGAGGACTTCGTGATGTGCTGCACTGAGACCAACCTCTCTTTCAACGTCGGCAGAACTGACCAACCGATCAATGACTTGAGAAAGAAATGAGGAGAACATGCCCCCATCTACATCAATGGAACTGAAGTTGAAACAGTGGAAAGCATAAAGTTGCTTGGAGTGACTATAACCGACCTCCCATGTAGATGTGACAGCCGAGATGGCACAAGAACGCACCTTCTTTCTCTGGCAGCTCAGGACATTTGACATGTCCACAAGGACCCTCACCAATGTCTACAAATGCACAACTGACAGCAAAGTATCTGCGTGCACAATGACCTGGTGTGGCCACAGCCCTGCCCAGGACAGTAAGAGAAATGACAGAAGGTTGTGTGCACAGCCCATGCCATCACGGAAACCAAAGACCTATCCATTGTCTCCATTTACACAGCTCACTGCCGCGGAAAGGCTGACAACATTATCAAAGACCCATCGCACCCTGGATCTCCTGCAATCTCTTCCATCATGCAGACAATACAGAAGCTTGAACACACAAACCAGCTGCTCATAAACAGCATCTTCCCAGCCATTATTAAACTAAGGAATGGACTCTCTAACTTCAAATAATGCTGATCTTGCTCACATTGATGTTGCCTATAGCATGCCCTTTCTGGTGTAGCCTGTATGCCTCAGACTAAGTTTTTCCTTTACCCTATGGTCTGTATGTCCTTGCTTATTGTAGGAGCGAGATTCCCCAGCTAGGGACAAAGACTCTGGAGGCAGACAGGACACAGGCACGGAATGCACTTTAATTCAAGCAAAACCTGTTTAATGCTGGGAGAATACCTAAGGATCTTCCTCGAATCTGGCTTTGACATGAAAAGACAATTCTTTACTTAATGTTTAGCTCATATCAGAAGGCAAATCAATGACCCGCTTCGATTTTGCATTAAAAAGACAGTATTTTTATAAGTTCTTTGTTGCAATGATCGAACACAACTTTGTCAGTGTCCCCTCCACTCCCCTTCTGCACAACCAATCTTGTAAAACAACTGATCAATGATGGACACTCGCATGGACAGCCCGAGGTTCTTATTTGTTTCGGATGCTTAACGATTGTTGTTATCTCTAGTCCTTGGGATCTTTCTATAATGCATTCCAAAGTTCGGGGCTGTGCTCTTTTTAGTCATATCCCTCATTGTTTATCTTGAAGGATTGCATAAATTCTATTCTCCAATGGGCATGCTATCTCTTATCAAATTCCGTGAATCATATTTTACGTTAGAAAGTTGATTCTGTTACAGAATTCGTAATATTATTATTATATCTACTGTTAACCTTTTTCTCAGCGAATTAGACAAGACATGCCAGGCATCTCTTTAAGGTTTTATAATTACGTGGAAATCTGTGTCCATGATTAGTTACCAAATATTTAACTAGAACTTATTACTGCTGTAAACAGTTTCAAAGGCGCAGCTAGCTTCTGAAAGATAACTTGAGTTGCTGTTTTTGTGGATGAACAGAATCCTTACTGAGATCAGAATAAGTTATCTTTTGCAGAGATTCTTCAAAGTTTTTGTGCTACAATTTCATTATTTCATCTGTGTTCTGTTACAAATCATCAATTTTTTAAAAAGAACTTTCTTTATCACGATGTTGGCATGTTTCAGAATCTTGCGAATCAGATTATCCTATCTTTTGCTTGGAATAATTCCCTTCTCAAAGGCTCTTTTTTCACTAATGCTGAAGCAATCTATTTTAATTTCTGGCTATTTTGTGGCTCTTCAAAAACAGACAGCTGAAGTAGACTTTTCAATTTCGGCCACTCCTTATCTCTAAAAAAGGTAGCTCCAACTCTCACTATGATCTGCCAGAACTGTGTATAAACAAAGAGTTTCACTCTACTTAGATACATGTGACAATGACTCCTATCAAATCAAATGAAACCAAATCTAATGGTAGAGAGAGCGAAATTGTCACAAGATCAATAGACCCAGATCGAACTCTGCAGCCTGCCACATCCGGCCAAAAATCGTGATAGACGATTAAACAACTAACTGAATTATACCCATTCTGTCAATGGATCAGCTCTGCACATCAGTGTAAAAAACAAGGAAATAGTATCTGTACCATCCTAGCCAGGGGTGTTGAGTCGATGATTCAACTCACCGTCATCATGATGCCTACAGAATCATAGATCAGTCTTCAACCAATTCGATTCGCTGCACGTGACATGAAGAAACAGCTGAACACAGTAGATACGACAAAAGCAATTGGCCCTGACCCCATTCCTGCAATAGGACTGAAGGCTTGTGCTGCACAACAAGCCGTATCCCTGGGGAGGCGGTTTCCTTCCAGCTCCAACTCTGACATCTCCCTGGCAATGTGGAAAATTGCTCAGTGTCGGGGAATAATTACAATCTGACCAATTACAACCCTCTTAGTCTCATCACGATAGTCAAGTTGGGAGTTCTTTTTGATAGAGCTGTCAAGCAGCACAGACATAACTTGCTCAGTGTGGTTTCTGATAGGTCCCCATGTGGAGATGGTGCTGTTTTGGAAAAGTCACTGGATTACTAATCCAGACCAGGCTAATGCTCTGGCAGCTGTTGGATGTTAAGAACAATTAATAAAATATCGAGATGTAAAATCTGGTGTCAGTAACAGTGAGCCTGAAGCCAATGTCGATTGTAAACAAAAATTTGTTTTTCCAATGTACTTTCAGGAAGTGAATCTCCCGTGCTTTCCTGGTCTGGCCTAAATGTGACACCAGACACACAGACATGTGATAAACTCTTCAATGGTCTCTGAAAAGGCCAAGTAAGGCACACTACTGTATCAAACTGCTCCGAGCTCTTAAAGGATAAAACCGGACAGAACACCCAGACCCAGCCTCAGTGTGGAAAAGGGATCGGGAATCACAGTCCTGTTGACCCTGCAGAGACCTCCCTTCTAACATCTGCTAACTTAGATTAGATTAGATTAGATTACATTACAGTGTGGAAACAGGCCCTTCGGCCCAACAAGTCCACACCGACCCGCCGAAACGTAACCCACCCATACCCCTACATGTACCCCTTTACCTAACACTACGGGCAATTTAGCATGGCCAATTCACCTGACTTGCACATCTTTGGACTGTGGGAGGAAACCGGAGCCCCCGGAGGAAACCCACGCAGACACGGGGAGAACGTGCAAACTCCACACAGTCAGTCGCCTGAGGCGGGAATTGAACCCGGGTCTCTGGCGCTGCGAGGCAGCAGTGCTAACCACTGTGCCACCGTGCCGCCCACTTGTGACAACATTTACAGAGCTTTTCCACAGACCGCTCAGAAACATCGGGAATGGAATAGGCCATACAGCACATTGAGCCTGCCCCATTCTAGTTAATGTCTGAACATCTCCTCAATGCACTTTCCCCACTCACTGTACACATGCCTTAATGTAATTAACCTTGTGAAGTTATAAACTAGGAACTGCGGTCGTCCCCATGGTCTGTCGGGTTTGCTATCCAATTCAATATAATGATGGCTGACACTTTATTTCGACACCATACTCCTGCTGTCTCCCCCATCCTTTTGTTGTCTAGACATCCTTATTAGTCTTCAGCGCCTTTTCTTCCACAGCCTGATGTGAGAAAGAATTCCCAGGTTCACCAGTCTCTGAGTGCAGACATTTATTCTTATCTAAATGCAATGTGACCTGAGTGTACCTAACACTGTGACCTCTTGTTTTAGACGTCCCAGCCAGAGGAATTATCATCACTGCTTCCAATCTATCTAACCCTGTCAGTGTTTTACATACCTCACTGAGATCTCCACTCATTTTCCTAAACCCCATGGAATACAGGCTCAGTCGCCCCATACTCTGCTCCCACAACAAGCCTGTCATCCCAGAGATCAGTCTGGTCATCCTTCGCTGCACTCCCTCAATGTTAGGTTTGTCCTTTATTAGGTACGGAGACCAAAACTGCACACAAAACTGCACAATGTTCGAGTTGAGGTCTCACCAAGGGCCTGTACAGTTGCACTGAGATACCCTTACTGCTGGACTCAAGTCCCCCTGAAATAAGCGTCATTTCCCCCTTTATCTTCCTGACTGCTTTCTGCTCCTGAAATATTGCTTTCAGTGACTGTTGTACAGGGAGATCCCAGATCCTTTTCAATGTTACAGCTCCCCACTTGGTGGATCTGCGTAAATTGGTCTCTGTGCCAATGTATTCCCAGTACTGGCTTCTGTCTTCATAACTCACTGCCCGTCATGGAACTCAGAGGTCTGTCCAAACAATAACAAAAGAAAAGTGCAGTTCCCTTTATAGATTGACATTTCTCAACCACTCCCTTTTCAAACGGTTCGCTGGTATTTTCGTGTTTCCAAACAAATTAGACAACATCACATCTATCCACACTGCTCTTCGTCTTCCACATGAAGACCATTTGTTTCAATCCATTTGTTTCAATCACCTTGAAGTTTTTTTCACATCCTCCTCACTTTTCAAAATCCTAGTTCCGTCAGCAGACTTGGAAACTTTGCATTTGATTCTCAACGAGATGTTTGAGATGTATTGTGAATATCTGGCGCCCCAGCACCAATCATTGCGATCCCTCATGAGCCTTCCAAACTGAAAACCATCCATTTATTCATAAGCATTATTTCCTGTCAACACTCCATTTAAACACCATGTTCATATGTTACTCCTTATCCCATGTGTTTTTACTTTGCACACTAGGCTTGGGACTCTATTACAATTCTTGCTGAAAATCCAAGTTCAGTGCCTCTATTGTTTTTTTTTCTGTAATTAATCAGTTTCTCAAATATGTTTCCCATTTCATCAATGTGTGTTGAATTTTTTCTATGCCCATTATATTAAGTTCCAATAATTTCTCCAAATTAGTTTATTTACTAATTTCATTCTATATCCTTTTCTCATCAGACTCAGGTTTTCTCTTATTGCTGGGAAGGCTTTGTTTATGTATTTTTCTGTGAAGGCAGATTTGAAGTAGTTGTGTCATGTTTCTCTGTTCTCCATTCTCCACTCCCTGGTTTCAGACTGGAAGGAAGCTGACACTTTGACTAAAAAGAACAGCCGATGTCAATTCACCCTGTCCATGCCCCTTGTAAACTTAAACTTAAATTACTCAATTTTCCCTGCTCCAAAATAAATAACTCGAGCTTACCCAGCCTCTCTCCACAGCTCATATGTTCCATCCCAGGGAACATCCTGATAAATCTCCTCTGCACCTCATCCAGTACAATCACATCCTTCCTGTAATGAGGGTCCCAGAACTGCACACAATATTTCATTTGGCCTTACCGAAGTGCTATATAAAACTTGTATAATCTTCGGGTCAATGAATAAAGGCTTTATCTACAGTCATGCTGAACTCATCAATTATCATATCCAGTCGCATTCAGAGATATGTGGAGAAGCACCCTCTGAGCTTCCTAGTGTGATGCCATTCTTTGAGTCCTCCCCTGTCTGATTCCTTCTCCCAAAGTGTATCACCTCATATTTATCAGGGTTACACTCCATCTGCCATTGATCTGACCATCTGACCGTTCCATCTGTATCTTTCTGTAACATAAGACCTTCCTCCTCACTGCCAACCACACGGCCAATCTTTGTGTAAAACACAAGCTTACTTATCACACTCCCCCGACCCACTTCAAATTCACATCACTTACGAATACCACAAATAATAAGGGACACAGCATTGATCTCTGCGGTGCAACAGGGAAATTGGGCTCCAGTCACACAAACACCCTTCTACCATGAAGTTGAGTTTGGATGCAACTTGGCAAGTCACTAATAAGCCCTACATGTTCCTTGGTTGTTCTGTTCCACCTGAAATACGTGAAGAATATCTGGGGATTCTCCTTAATCTTGCCCTGCCAGCAGGCTTCCATGCCCCTGTGTTAGTCAGTCCCCTCCGAGGGAAGAATTTCCTTCTTATTAGGGTCTTAAATGGCATATCCCTTATCCTGTCATTATTTGTCTTAAATATAGAGTTCGACAGCTAGAGAAACATCCTGTTTGTTTCCACCTCATCACATGTAGAATAGATTTTTGAAATTTCAGTGCGATCACCTCTCATGCTTTGAAACTGGAGAGGTCACAAGATAACTCTTTCCATCAGAAATTCTTGTCATCTGAGGAATTAATCTGGAGAATGTCCATTGCACGTCCTCTGTGATCAGTGTACTCTTTCTTAGATTAGATCACCAACACTGCACTCAATCCCTCAGGTACACTCTCGCCAACACTCTATGCAACTGCTTCATGATGTCTTTACATCTATATTCCGATTCCCTCAAACAAACTCCAACCTAACTTTAACTTTCCAATGACACGTATTCCTCCAAATACCATTCACACTAATTGCATTTACGAACTGACTGTGTGAGTTATAGAGGCATAGAGATGTAAAGCATGGAAACAGACCTTCAGTCCAATCCGTCAATGTCTAGCAAATATCCCAACCCAATCTAGTCTCACCTGCCTGCACCCGGTCCATATCCCTCCAAATCCCTCCTATTCATATAACCATACAAATGCGTTTTAAATGCTGCAATTGTACCAGCCTCCAACACATCCTCTGGCAACTCATTCCATACACGTACCACCGTCTGTTTGAAAAAGTTGCCCCTTTAGGTCTCTTTTACATTTAGATTTAAATCAGATTACTTACAGTGTGGAAGCAAGTCCACACCGACCGCCGAAGCACAACTCACCCAGACCCATTCCCCTACATTTACACCTTCACCTAACACTATGGGCAATTTAGCAGAGCCAATTCACTTTAGCTGCACATTTTTGGATTGTGGGAGGAAAACCACACAGGCAAGGGGAGAATGTGCAACTCCACACAGCCTGAGGTGGGAATTCAACCTGAGTCTCGAGCGTTGTGAGGCAGCATTGCTAAGCACTGTGCCACCATGCCGCCCAACATCTTTCTCCTCTCACCCTAAACTTATGCCCTTTAGTTCGGACTCCCCGACCCCAGGTAAAATACTTTGTCTATTTATCCTCTCCATGCCCTTCATAATTTTGTACATCTCTATAAACTCAAACCTCAGCCTCCAACGCTCAAGGCAAAACAGCCCCAGCCTGTACACCCTCTCCCTATACCTCAAATCCTCCAACCCTGGCAACATCATTGTAAATCTTTCCTGAACCCTTTCAATTTTCACAACATAATTACGATAGGAAGGAGACCGGAATTCCACGCAATATTCCATGTGTGGACTAACCAGTACAGCCGCAACATGACCTCCCAACTCCAATACTCAATACTCTAACCAGTAGAGGAAAGCATACCAAGCGCTGCCTTAACTATCATATCTACCTGTGACTCCACTTTCAAGGAGCTATGAACCGGCACTCCAAGGTCTCTTTGTTCAGCAACACTCGACAGGACCTTGTCATTAAGTGTATAAGTCCTGCTAAAATTTGCTTTCCCGAAATGCAGCAACTCGCATTTATCTGAATTAAACTCCATCTGCCACTTCTCAGCACGTTGGCCCATCTGATCTAGATTAACATAGAACATAGAACATAGAAGAATACAGCGCAGTACAGGCCCTTGGGCCCTCGATGTTGCGCCGATCCAAGCCCACCTAAACTACACTAACCCACTATCCTCCATATACCTATCCAATGCCCTCTTAAATGCCCATAAAGAGGGAGAGTCCACCACTGTTACTGGCAGGGCATTCCATGAACTAACGACTCGCTGAGTGAAGAACCTACCCCTAACATCAGTCCTATATCTACCCCCCCTTAATTTAAAGCTATGCCCCCTTGTAATACCCGACTCAATACGCGGGAAAAGGTTCATACTGTCGACCCTATCTAACCCCCTAATCATCTTGTACACCTCAATCAAGTCACCCCTAAACCTTCTTTTCTCTAGTGAAAACAGCCCCAAGTGTCTCAGTCTTTCCTCATACGATTTTCCTTCCATATCAGGCAACATCCTGGTAAACCTCCTGTGCACCCGTTCCAATGCCTCCACATCCTTCCTATAGTATGGCGACCAAAACTGCACACAATATTCCAGATGCGGCCGTACCAGAGTCTTATACAACTGCATCATGACCTCAGGACTCCGGAACTCAATTCCTCTACCAATAAAAGCCAGTACGCCATATGCCTTCCTCACCGCACTATTTACCTGGGTGGCAACTTTCAGAGATCTGTGTACATGGACACCAAGATCCCTCTGCTCATCCACACTACCAAGTATCCGACCATTAGCCCAGTACCCCATCTTTTTGTTATTCTTCCCAAAGTGAATCACCTCGCACTTAGCTACATTGAATTCCATCTGCCACCTTTCTGCCCAGCTCTGCAGCTTCTCTATATCCTGCTGTAACCTGCCACATGCTTCCTCACTGTCAACAACTCCTCCGACTTTCGTATCATCCGCAAACTTGCTCACCCAACCTTCTAACCCCTCTTCCAGGTCATTTATAAAAATGACAAACAGCAATGGTCCCAAAACAGATCCTTGCGGAACACCGCTAGTGACGGCACTCCATGAAGAAACTTTGCCATCAACTACTACCCTCTGTTGTACTCTGAGGTAACCTTCTTCGCGGTCCACTACACTGCCAATTTTGGTGTCATCTGCAAACTTACTGACAATACCACTTACGCTCGTATCCAAGTCATTTATGTAAATGACAAAAATAGAGGACCCAGCACTGATCCTTGTGGTACTCCACTGATCACAGGCCTCCAGTCTGAAAAACAACCCTCCACCTCCACCCTCTGTCTTCTACCTTTGAGCCAGTTCTGTATTCAAATGGCTAGTTGTCCCTGTATTCCCTGAAATCTAAACTTGCTAACCAGTCATCCATGGAGAATCTTGTCGAACGCGTTACTGAAGCCCATATAGATCACATCTACCGCTCTGCCCTCATCAATCCTCTTCGTTACTTGTTCAAAAAAACTCAGTCAATATTGTGAGATATGGGTTCCCACGCACCGACTGCAGGCTCACTGGCCTATAGTTCCCTGGCATGTCCGTACCACCCTTCTTAAACAGGGAAACCACGTTTGCCAAACTCCAGTCTTCTGGCACCTCTCCTGTGACTATCAACGGTACAAACTTCACAGCAAGAGGCCCAGCGATCACCTCTCTGGCTTCCCACAGAGTCCTAGGGTACACCTGTTCAGGTCCTGGGGATTTTTCCACCTTTACCCGTTTCAACACATCCAGCACTTCCTCCTCTGTAATATGGACATTATTCAACGTGTAACGATCTATATCCTGACATTCTCTACCTTCCATATCCATTTCCACAGTAAATACTGATGCAAAATACTCGTTTAATATCTTCCCTATTTTCTGCGGCTCCACACAAAAGCTGCCTTGCTGATCTTTGAGGGGCCCTATTCTCTCCCTAGTTATGATTTTGTCCTTAATGTTTTTGTAAAAATCCTTTGGATTCTCCTTAATTCTACGTGCTAAGTCTATGACATGGCCCCTTTTTGCCCTCTTGAATTCCCTCTTACATATACTCCTACTGCCTTTATATTCTTCTAAGGATTTGCTCGATCTATCCTTTCTATACATGACATATGCTTCCTCCTTTTTATTAATCAAACCCTTTAGTCATCCAGCATTCCCGATACCTACCAGCCTATCCTATCATCCTAACAGGAATATACATTCTCTGGATTATTGTTATCTCACTTCTGCAGGCTTCCCTTGTTCCAGCCGTCCACTTACATATGAACATCTGCCCCCAATCAGGGTTTGAAAGTTCTTGCCTAATACCGTCAAAATTGGCCTTTCTCTAATTTCGAACTTCAACTTTAAATCTGGTCTATCCTTTTCCATCATTATTTTAGATCTAATAGAATTATTGTAGCTAGACCCAATGTGGACCTCCACTGTCACCTGCCCTGCCTTATTTCCCCAGAGTGGGTCAAGTTTTGCACCTTCTCTACTATGTTCATCTACATACTGAATAAGAAAATTTTAGACCTTTAACGCTATGGCAGTCCCAGTCTATGTTTGGAAAATCTCCTACCATAATCACCCACTTTCTTGCAGATAGCTCAGATCTCCTTACAAGTTTGTTTCTCAATTTCCCTCTGACTATTAGGGGGTCTATAATACAATCCAAATAAGTTGATCATCCCGTTCTTATTTCTCAGTTCTACCCAAATAACTTCCCTGGATGTATTTCCAGGAATATCCTCCCTCAGTACAGCTGTAATGCTATCCATGATCAAAAACGCTATTCCCCCTCCTCTCCTGCCTCCCTTTCCATGTTTCCTGTAGCATTTGTATCCTGGAACATTTAGCTGCCAGTCCTGCCCATCCCTGAGCCATGTTTCTGTAATTGCGATGGTATCCCAGTCCCATGTTGGTAACCATGGCCTGAGTTCATCTGTCTTCCCTGTTAGGCCCCTTGCATTGAAATAAATGCAATTTATTTTATCAGTCCTACTTTGTTCTTGCCTGCCCTGATTGTTTGACTCATTTCTGTTCTCAATTGTACCAATCTCATATTGATCCATTTCCTCACTATCTCTCTGCCCCCTCCCCCCCCCCCCACTCCCCCTTACTAGTTTAAATCCTCCCGAGTAGCTCTAGCGAATCTCCCTGCCAGCATATACGTCCCCTTCCAATTTAGGTGCAATCCGTCCTTCTGGTACAGGTTCATTCTACCTCAAAAGAGATTCCAGTGCTCCAAAAATGTGAATACTTCTCCCATACACCAGCTCCACAGCCATGCATTCATCTGCTCTATCCCTCTTTTACTGTCCTCACTAGCTCGTAGCGCCAGGAGTAATCCAGATATTATTACTCTCAAGAACCTCCTTTTTAAATTTATGCCTAACACAATGCAATCTCCGTCCATAGTCTTAAACTTTTCTCTTCCTATGTCGATGGTTCCAATTTGGACACTGACCTCTTGTTGGCCCCTCTCCCCCGTGAGAACATTCTGCACCCTTTCTGAGACATCCTTGATCCTGGCACCAGGGAAGCAACACGCCATTCTGCGTATTTCTCTGCTGTCCACAGAACTGTCTGTCTGGACATCAGACTAGCGAGTCCCCTAACACAATTGACCTCGTGGAATCCGACGTATCCCTTGTTGCATTAGAGCCAGTCTCCATACCACAAACTTGCCTGTTTGTGCTACGTTCCCGTGTGAATCCACCACCCGCTACATTTTCCAAAACAGCATATTTGTTTGAAATGGGGACAGCCACAGAAGACTCCTGCACTAGCTGCTTAACTCTCTTGCCTTTCTTGGAGTTAACCCATCTATGTAACTGTATCTGAGACTCCCCCCTTCCTATAACTGCCATCCATCACATACTGTTGCTGTTGCCAATTCTTCATTGTCTTAAACTGTCTCTCCAACCGATCCATTCGATCGGATAGGATTCGCAACCAGAAGCATTTATTGCAGATATAATCCGCAGTAATCCATAAATCCTCCTAAAACTCCCACATCTGACAAGAAGCGCATATGATTCTACTGAGGCCATTTGTGCTCCTTCACAATCTACAGACACAGATAAACAAAACTGTCTCATTCCTCTACAAAACACTGCCCACGGCTATATTAATATTTATGGCTTATATTTTAAGATTAATCAAGAGACATATCTCAAAAAATCTATTTAAAGAAGAACCCACTCTACTCACTTCTGCAGACTTTCTGTAGGACACAATTAAAACAATCCACTATCTGGCTGGGAACTTTGCTCAAACAGTTCCTCCAAACCAGTTGTAAATTTCACTGTTTGTTAATTTTCCTAGAGGCACTCCGATATCTAGCGATACATGAATTCAAGCAGCAAAGGCAGTAACTGTGCAGGTACGCTGTCCTGTCAGTTTCTTCCCCTCACCATGTGCTGCCTTTGTCCGGTCTTTTCCCTCTTAAAACTGCTGTTTCTTTGAGATTTTTTTCCCCAAAGTTCCAAAACAATGCAAGAGCACACAAAACAGTAATTGCTGCTCCTGGAATTCGAGGAAATCACCTCCAACACCTAAAATACCTCAAAAAAAGGAGCAGCTGTTACAGCCAGAAACTTTTCCCGCCCAGACTTCTGAAAATCCAAACACACTACTTCCACTAGTTGTCTGTGGTCTAAGCTGCAAGAAACAACTTCAAATAATTCCGGAGTTTGTCAGGCATGATTTCTCTGTCAGAAATGCATTGTGATTCTCTGCAATGTTGCTGTTCATTTCTAAGTACCCAATATCACATCTTATATAATGGATTCCAACTCCTTCCATACATTTGTCAAATGAATTGGTCTGCAGTCCTCCACATTATCTCTTCTTCCCTGTGTACATAGATGGATCATGTTTACTAACTTTCAGTTATCTACAATGGCTATGGCCTTTGCAGGATCTGCAAGAAAATAAAACACAGTCACCGACAGTTCAATTAATATGCTGTTTAATTTCTGACATTTTGATATGAAGAATATCTGGCCCATCAGACTTAGCAATGATCAATCTAGCTCCATTTTCAAGTACTACCTTGTTGCTGATATGAATTGACTTTATGTCTTTAGTTCCACAAGTCCCATGTGATCACTTGCTTTACACGGAGGTTTCCTGGCGCTTTCTCCATGAAGACAGATGCAAAGTAGCTGTTTAGTTTCTCTGCCATTTCCTTGTTCCCCACAATAAATTCTCCTATACCTTACAAATTTCCACATTTGGCCTTACTTTTGTTTTCTTTTGTATATGGATCGGAGATTTGAGCAGTCTGTGTGTTTCCTGTTTATTTGTATTCATGTTCTTTTTGATTTCCTTAACACTTTCTCGTCCTTATTTTCAGAAAAGTAAATCCCTCTGTATGTTCAGGTTTGCACAATATCTGGAATTCTTCTGAAGCTGCTTCCTTAGACTTAATGCAATCATTAATTTCTTATGTAAACCATTAATGAGTCACCTTCCCTTTCGTTGGTGTTTGTAACTTAATGATATGTACGTATATTTCAGACATTACAGTATTTCTATCACTAACAGCCAATGTTTGTCTCACACTAAATGTCATATTGTATTTTTCGAATTCACTTGACCCTCTAGCCTTCGGGTTTGCATGATATTTGAGTGTAATGTTCAAAAATTCTATATTGCTTGCAGGCGCCATGTAAAATGCAACATATTAATGTCACGATTGCCCAATAGCTGCCTCAGAGCACGCTAAGTAATCAGTCCTTCTGACCACACAACACCACGCCCGAAATAACCTGCTCTCTACTTTGGTTCACAACATACTCTTCAGCCTACCTCATATACACATGAAATTTATTTTTCACAGCATTAGCAATCATTTAATTAACGCAGTTTAGATGCTATTTTAGTTCATCCAGTATTACTGTAGCACCCACTATATTTGTATACCTAATTTCCAGAGAATCGGATGCACAAAGTTGCACAACAGTTTTGGTTTAGATCTGTAAGGCACCAATGTGTGTTCCTCCTTGTTGTTTGCATGATCCATGCAAACTGATTCTGAAGAAGCTGTGGAATGTGCTCTGTGGTGTTATTAGTGATAGACGTGGGCAAGACATTGGGGAGGCTCATCCCGACGCTGAGATGATCTGAAGAAATGCATATTGATACAGGAGAAGCAACAATAACCTTCCCCGTTCGGCCAGGACAAATGTCTCCCGGTTCTCTCTACTCCCTCACACTCTCTGTATATCTGTTACAGTACCTACCCCCGAACAAGGCTCTTGCTCCACCACTCTCACTATTGCATGCAACACTCTCTTTCCTTCACTCTCTCTGTCACTGAAAGCAAATCGAGATTGAATTTATTGTTTTGCCAACATTGAACCAGTAGGACAATTTGATGCTGGGTACATGAAAATGCGAACATTTTAAAAATTAGGGAGAGAGCAGATGTCATCGAGACGAAAGAAGCCTGGGGATCAACCATCTTGCTCCGCAAGAAATTAGAAATGCTCACTAATCTTATATATATTTTCATATGAAACATATTCACAGTAAACAGAAATACGACGAGCGAGGAAATTCAGCAGCCAGGAGAGTAACATCACAGAGGACGGCAGTGGCTGTGTGGTTTTGAAATTAAGTTGATGTAATCTTCCTAAGTGTCTTATTGAAACAGCATATTGTTAGAGATTTGGGGGCAGTTGTGGGGGGGTGGGTTGGTTAAAGTTGTAAATAGTTGTGGCGTAATGTTTACTTTTACAGTTAAAAATAAATTGGCGTTATTTTCTTTAAATAGTGGAATTTGGGAGTTCTCTGTCACTCAAATTCTAATAGATTACGCGGTGAGGTGAGCTCTCCTGGGTGTTTGGTGTAATTAACAGAGGCGTTCACCACCATGTGTAACACTTGCAAAGACCAACAGAGAGCAAAAAAAAAATAAGGAGTGAGAAATTTAAATATGAGGTAAGCAAGCCAGTATTGTAAAGAAAGACTGTAAGAGCTTCTTGCGACACATAAAGGGCAAACGAGAGGCAAAAATGGGCATCTGATCGCTAGAAATTGACACAGGAGAGATAGTAATGTGGAACAAGTAAATGGCTGAGGAGCTGCAAAATTACTGCGTGTCAGCCTTCACGGTTGAAAACACGAGTAATATCCCAAACATTGAAAAGACTTAGTGGACAGACCTGAGTAAGCTGGGCATCAACTAGGAAAAGGTGCTGGAAAAACTGAATGGCCTGAAGGTAAGTAAATAACCTGGACCAGATGGACTCCACTCCAGATTTCTAAGGCAGATAGCTGATGAGACAGTGGAGGCGTTGGTGATGATCTTTCAGGAATCTCGCGAATCAGGGAGATTCCCAAAGGACTGGAAAATCGCTAACGTGATACCCCTGTTTAAAATTAAAGCAAAAAACGGAAAATTACAGACTGACTAATCTAAACTTGGCTGTACGTAAGATCCTAGAATCCATTGTGAACGATGAGATTTCTGAATACTTGGATGTGGACGGTAAAATAGGACAGAGTTACCATGGTTTCATCAAGGGGAGGTCATGCCTGGAAAATCTGCTAGAAAACCTTGAGGATGTAACAATCAGCTTAGAACAAGGAGAGCCAATGGATGTCATCCACCAGGACTTCCAGAAGATCTTTGACAATGTGCCGTCAGGAGGCTACTGAATAAGGCAGGGGTCCATAGTGTTAGAGGCAAGGTGCTAGCATGGATAGAAGTTTGTATGTCTGGCAGGAAGGAAAGAATGTCGATAAACGTGTCCCTCTCAGGTTGACAGTCGGTGACAAGTGGTGTTCCATAAGGCTCAGTGTTGGGACCACAACTTTTCACTTTATACATTAACGATCCAGATGAAGGATCTGAAGACATTCCATCTACGTTTGAAGATGAAACCAAAATTGGTATAGGGACAGGTAACGCCAAAGAGGTAGGGAGGCTCATGAAGGATTTGGCTAGGTTAGGATATTGAGCAAAGAAATGGCAGATGGAGTCAAAGTGGGAGATTGGGGGATCATGCACTTTGTTAGGAAGAATAAAAACATGGACGACAGAGAAAATTCAGATACTGAAGTGCAAAGGGACTTGGGAGTTCTACTCCAGGATTCTCTCAATGTAAACTTGCAGGTTGAGTCAGTAGTTAGGAAGGCAAATGCAGTGATGGCATTTATTTGGAAAGGATTTGAATATAAAAGCAGGGACGTACTTCTGAGGTTCTATAAGGCTCTTGTCAGACTATATTTGGAATAGTGTGCGCTGTTCTGGGCCCCATATCTCAAGAAGGATGTGCTGACCTTGGTATGGGTTCACAGGAGGTACACGGGAATGGTCTCAGGAATGAAAAGCTTAACATATGAGAACGTTTGAAGACTCTGGGTTTGTTCTTGATGGAGTTCAGAGGGATGTGGGGGGATCTAATTGAAACATACAGAATACTAAATGGCCTGGACAGTACGGATGGAGAGAAGACTTCCATTGGTAGGAGACTCTAGGACCCAAGGATACAACCTTACAGTAAAGGGAGGTAAGGAGAAATGTCTTCAGCCAGAGAGTGGAGAATCTATGGAATTCATTTTCACAGAAGGCAGTGGAGGTCAGGTCATTGTGTATATTTAAGATAGAGGTAGTTAGCTTCTTGAGTATCAAAGGGATCAAGGGTTACAGGGAGAATGCAGGAGAATGGTTTTGAGAAACTTGTCAGCCATAATTGAATAGTGGATCAGACTCGATGGGCTGAAGGGCCTAATTTCTGTTCCTATATCCGATGATCTTACGGTCGTAAGCCACAGTCTATTGCCCCCCCCCCCCTCTCTCACTTTGTCCCTTCTGACAGGAAAATGTGAGAGTAAATAATCTGTGAGTCATCTTCTCCAAACTTGGAGCATTCCTGTTGAGGATTCATGGGAATCGCTCGACTGATTGAAGGAAAGTAAATTCTGCTAAATCCAACTGTTCCAGGAAGAAGTCACATACCAGCAGTTTGTTTGAGTAGAATAACTCGGAGACAGAGTATCAGTTGGTACGCATTATTTCTTTTCCATTTGAAATGAGTTCAACTACTATGAAACCCTGGAAACCTTTTCCTATTCTTTTTCGACTTCAGACATGTGCGATTGTGTCTGTGTCTGTACATGTGTGACTCTGTGTCTCACATTTTTAGAGACACTGGGCTAGATTATACTTCAAACCTGTTGTAACCAGGGGAGAAGTGGGACTGGAAAAGGACACAGCGACTCTCCAACATTTGTCGGAGCACTCCAAGGCAAGAGTGTAAATGATATGTGGAGCTTGTTCAAGGAGCAACTATTGAGTGTCCTTGATAATTATGTACCTGTCAGGCAGGGAGGAAAGGGTCGTGCGAGGGAGCCGTGGTTTAATAAGGAATTGGAATCCCTTGTAAAATGGAAGAGGGCGGCCTATCTCAAGATGAGACGTGAAGGTTCAATTGGGGCGATTGAGAGTTATAGGGTAGCCAGGAAGGACCTGAAGAGAGAGCTAAGAGCAGCAAGGAGGGGACATGAAAGGTCCTTAGTCGGTAGGATTAGGGAAAACCCTAAGGCTTTCTATAGGTATGTTAGGAATAAAAGAATGACTAGGGTAGGAATAGGTCCAGTCAAGGATAGTAGTGGGAAGTTGTGTGTGGAGGCGGAAGAGATTGGGGAGACACTGAATGAATACTTTTCTTCAGTATTTACTCAGGAACAGGGCATTGTCGTCGATGTGAATACTGAGTCACAAATAAGTAGAATGGATGGCTTTGAGGTATGTAGAGAAGAGGTGTTGGAAATCCTGGAAAAGGTGAAAATAGATAAGTCCCCTGGGCCTGATGGCATTTATCCTAGGATTCTCTGGGAAGCAAGGGAGGAGATTGCAGAGCCATTGGCCTTGATTTTTATGTCCTCTTTGTCTACAGGAGTAGTGTCAGAAGACTGGAGGATAGCAAATGTGGTTCCCTTGTTCAAAAAGGGGAGTAGGGATAACCCTAGTAACTATAGGCCGGTGAGTCTCACTTCTGTTGTGGGCAAAGTCTTAGAGAGAATTGTAAGGGATAGGATTTATGCACATCTGGATAGGAATAATGTGATCAAGGATAGTCAGCATGGTTTTGTGAAGGGCAGGTCGTGCCTCACAAACCTTATTGAATTCTTTGAAAAGGTGACGAAGGAGGTTGATGAGGGGAAAGCGGTAGATGTGGTATATATGGATTTTAGTAAGGCGTTTGATAAGGTTCCCCATGGTAGGCTACTGCAGAAAATACGGAGATATGGCATTGAGGGTGAGTTGGAGGTTTGGATTAGGAATTGGCTGGATGGAAGAAGACAGAGGGTAGTAGTTGATGGCAAAGTTTCTTCATGGAGTGCCGTCACTAGCGGTGTTCCGCAAGGATCTGTTTTGGGACCATTGCTGTTTGTCATTTTTATAAATGACCTGGAAGAGGGGTTAGAAGGTTGGGTGAGCAAGTTTGCGGATGATACGAAAGTCGGAGGAGTTGTTGACAGTGAGTAAGGATGTGGCAGGTTACAGCAGGATATAGAGAAGCTGCAGAGCTGGGCAGAAAGGTGGCAAATGGAATTCAATGTAGCTAAATGTGAGGTGATTCACTTTGGGAAGAATAACAAAAAGATGGGGTACTGGGCTAATGGTCGGATACTTGGTAGTGTGGATGAGCAGAGGGATCTTGGTGTCCATGTACACAGATCTCTGAAAGTTGCCACCCAGGTAAATAGTGCGGTGAGGAAGGCATATGGCGTACTGGCTTTTATTGGTAGAGGAATTGAGTTCCGGAGTCCTGAGGTCATGATGCAGTTGTATAAAACTCTGGTGCGGCCGCATCTGGAATATTGTGTGCAGTTTTGGTCGCCATACTATAGGAAGGATGTGGAGGCACTGGAACGGGTGCAGAGGAGGTTTACCAGGATGTTGCCTGGTATGGAAGGAAGATCGTATGAGGATAGACTGAGACACTTGGGGCTGTTTTCACTAGAGAAAAGAAGGTTTAGGGGTGACTTGATTGAGGTGTACAAGATGATTAGGGGGTTAGATAGGGTTGACAGTGTGAACCTTTTCCCGCGTATGGAGTCGGGTATTACAAGGGGGCATAGCTTTAAATTAAGGGGGGGTAGATATAGGACTGAAGTTAGGGGTAGGTTCTTCACTCAGCGAGTCGTAAGTTCATGGAATGCCCTGCCAGCAGCAGTGGTGGACTCTCCCTCTTTATGGGCATTTAAGCGGGCATTGGATAGGTATATGGAGGATAGTGGGTTAGTATAGGTTAGGTGGGCTTGGATCGGCGCAACATCGAGGGCCAAAGGGCCTGTACTGCGCTGTATTCTTCTATGTTCTATGTTCTAAATGGGAAATTAACACGGGCTGTTCAAATGGGAATTCTCTTCCCCAGAGGTTTCAGCTTAAGATGGCAGCTCAACACCACCACTTCCAGCGTAATTAGACATTTTCCATAAATGTTGGCCTATCAACAACACCCACATTCATGAACAAATCTAAAATGATAAACTGCAACAGAATTAATTGGATGGGAGCAAGACTGATAGATAAATGCCTGTTGCCTTCCAGAATTGTGCTGCCTGTGTACTTTGGCTTTGTGCAGTTCCCTAGTATTGTGCCTGGATGCTTGCATTTATTCCAAGTTGTGTTTTGCAACATTTGACAGACATGTGAATGGAGGGAAATTGTGGACAGACAGAGAAGTGCTGCGGAGACCACAATCAGATCAGCCGTGATCTTACTGTCTGGTCGAGCAATGACAAAGTGTATAATGACCCACTCCCGCGCCTCAGTTCTCTGTTCCTATGTTCGAATCAGTCTTTAAAACCATTTGTATAGGAGCAGATGGAGACCAGTTGCTCCAAATACCTGGTCCGCAGTATTACAGGATATCATTCAGTCCATCAACACTGTGTGGTTTGCTGTGAGTTGGAAAATGTGATGGGAAATCCATCTCTTTAAAGAGTGTCTCCTCTCTGCAAGTGGTGTTTCATTTGTTGGTCCACTTCTTGTCGACCCAGATTCATGTGAATATAGGGCCGATACCTCTCCCAGAGATGGCTCACAAAATTCTTTTCTCTCATTGTCCCCAACATTCACTAACAACATTTCCAGGAAAATTAAAACCGTTAACTTTCCAAAGAAAGAATATGAGAACATAAAAACAGAAGTAGCAAATTGGATGCTCACACCATTGTATGCTATCACGGCTGACCTACTGTTGGCATTAACTCTTCTTTAATGCACAATTCTTCACATCCCTCAGCTCTCTGACAGGTCAAAAATCTATCTACCTCCTTTTTAAATACTTGGAGTGATATTGCTCCCTAACTTTCTAGATCTCAGAATTCCTAACACTCACTACCCTCTATGAGAAGAAAATACTCTCCACACAGACACCATCACGTATTAACATAAACAAAAGTGTTTCACTGACCTGCTTAGGTAAGAGGGATTGACCCTGATATCAAGGCAGGATTTCACTGAAGATATTATTCTCAGAGGCAATTATATATCCAGAATCATTCACCCCGAGTAAAGTACAAAATACAAACCATGGAAATTATCACCTTCTCAGTGTCTGTATACAACATAAGGAGTGATTGTCCATCACCATCAAGTTTCAATGCAATGACCTCTTATTGTCTGGCAGTGCTACAGATTAACCTTCACTCCCTCCTCTTTTACCATCAACCCAGGGATTAGTCTCGTGAAATTCCTTTACACAGCCTCTATTGCAATGAGACAATTCCTTTTAAAGGAGAAAAATCTTTCCATAATACCCCAAATACTGCCTCAACTACACTCTCAGTGATGATCAAAATAATTCCTTTCACTCACTTATAGGCCTCCGTATATTTATTATGACATAAAAACCCATTCCTTCTCTATGTACTGCCACGGTTGTGGAATTTAAAAGTTCCTTACATCTGCATGTCAGCATCAGTAAAGCCAGCACCAGAGGTGCCCGTGGAGAGGAACATCACACTTGGGGAGAGACTCAGTCAGAAAGATTGCACTTGAAATAGGGAATGGTCACCTACCTGAATGGAAATGAAGTGTAGGAATAAGGAAAAAAGGCAGAGGAAGGGAGCTAACTTTACTTTTGTTCTTCTGTCACGGGATGTGTGCAGCCATGGTCAAGCCAACATGTTATGCTGATCTTGAACTGAGTGACTGGTTCAGCTGTTCCAAAGGACAGTCAAGAGTAAAACACGTTGCTGTGGGTTTGCCCAGACATGACTGGGGAAGGATAACGAATTGACTTCTCTGAAGGACATGGAGCAAGAAGATGGGCCTTTTCTCACAAATTATGATAGTTTCAGTTCAATTACATCAATTTCGTTCAAGAGATTTAGTGTCAATGATTTAAGCAGCATGCAGTGTATGCCCGTCTGACAGAATCTGTGCAGTAAACAAGTTCAACATAGTCAAGAACAATTATTCAGTAATTGACATGTGGTGACAAGGGACTTGATAAATTGTATCCAGATTTAACAAAGGCACAATTGATGGTTTATTCAGAAGATTCACTGAGGCAGAGGAGGAGTCGGGGATATCATGATGGTGGTATTGGACAGGATTAGTGAGTGGGGTGGATATAGAAATGTAGATCTGTGCAGGGCTAGAGGATTATGGAGTTTCAGAACAGTCTGGTTCTCCTCACAATTTGGTGAGCAATTTGTCATGAGTGATTTGCTCGATACAATTTGTGAGGAATAGAATATTTCATTGGAATTGAAAATGTTGACATCCACCTATCTAAATTTTAAATAATATGTGCAGCAATTCAGTCCAACCTGGCTTAATGAACAGATAAAATGAATTACCAGAAACACCAACTTAGCGAGGATGGGATAGCAACCAACTTGAATAACCATCAGTACATCATAGATCCGCAAAACTAATTAGATCCAAGGCAGAGAGAGACGGTAAAGACCCTCGGATAAACTCCTGTCCATTGCTGGAACATTTCAGTCGAATATTCTCAGATTCTGATCCATTGTTGGAACATTCCAGTATAATGTTCTCAGATTCTGATCTCTCCCCCGCCCCCTCTCTCTAGATCTGCTGATGCCTGTTAGTGCTGTCAGTGATGCTCCCGCTGATACTATGTGATAATACATTGAACCGAGTCCCTAATTAATAGAAGAGGAAAGCCCTCCAGTGATAAATTTAGGATGCACTGAGACTGAAATCAATCACAGTCGCTGAACAAATACCTTCCGTTAACCCATTTCAATTCAATACTTTTTATTAAAATTCAAAATTATGATTAAAATTTACATATTCTGGATGGGATATGTGGGGGTGACTGAGGGAACAAATGTTGGGTCTGGTAGATCAATCATGTGTAAGCATTCAATCTGCCTTGGATATGGGAGCAATGCCAGAGGCTTATCAGAATATAAGCATTCTTCTCCGTTTATAAATTGAAACATACATTCTGTATCTACTGATCAGGCACTGCAATATCAGGAAGACATTGAGAGAACTTTTATCGGCCATGATCTGAGAAGAAAATATCTCTAAGACTACATGCGGTTATAACAGACTGTGACATGGCTATGTTAAAAGGGAATTGTACCTAAGAGATTTTGGGGACTGCAGATATTGGATAATTCAGTGTAGGTAAAGCATGGCGGTGCAAATGCACAGTAAGCTAGGCAACATCCGAGGAGCAAGAGAGTAATGTTTCAGGCAGGACCTTTCTTCAGGACTGGGGAGGGAGAAGGGGCTAAGAGAAAATGGGTGATGGGGTGATGCTGGGGGAAAGATCAGTGATAGGTGAGTGAAGGTAGGAGGGGATAGTGATAGATCGGTGGGGAGTGTGGAGCAGATGATGGTAAGGAAGATGGACATTAGGTCTCCTCGAGAGGGCAGATATGAGTCCGGGGGTTGGATCTGGGATCTGGGTTGGCCAGGGGAGATTTGTAAACCAGTGAATCCAATGTTCATGCCGTGTGTTTGTGGCTTCCGAGGCAGAAGACGAGGTGTTAACTGGTAACATTCTGGTAAATCTCTTCTCAACCATCTCTAGCTTAATAATCTCCTTCCTATAACAGAACTGCACACAGTACTTCAGAAAAGGCTGTATCAATATCCTGCACTATCTCAGCATGACTTCTCAACTTCTAACCTCAAAGGTATGAGCAATGAAGTTACCTTAAGCACCCTACGCCACCAACTTGAAAGAATTATACCTGCGCTCCTGGGTCCCTCTTTTCTATATAACTACCAATGTCCACCATTAATTGTATAAGCCCTCCCCTTTTTGTTTTATCAAAATGCAATACCTCACACGTATACATGTTAAATTTCATCTGCCACACCTCAGCCCAGTGAATGATATTACTGCCCCTTCACACTCCCCCTTCGAATGAAAACGACAATCCCCTCTCCAGAAGGCCTACAAACACCAGCCTTGAGTTTCCCAAAGACCCAGAGCTTAATTTGCCTTGTGCAGGCAGAGGGAGGAGTCGGTTAGCAAAAACTGAAAAGGAAACAGTTGCTTTGTATCAATGAGTGAGTTTAGGAGGAGTGAAGCCACGTGACAGAGATTTGAAATAGTGACCGGTGTTTTGGGCCCAGAATTGTGCTCCTTTCTCCTCTCAGGTGTTCAGTGTTGATATCTACTCAAGATCCTTCATAGTGCAGAGTGTGTCTGCAGGATTTCTTTCCCTAATATAGCAGACTACTGGTAATATCCATTTAAACCGGAAATCATAGCCAAAAAATGGAAGATGTTCATTGGTTATCTCAATGGCACAGCGAATGTATTCAACATCCTTTAGTTGAGGCTAATAACTTGTACTTTTTTTTCAATGAGAAATGTCCCCTGTATCATTTGGTAATGTTAACCAGAATTTAATAAATCCATACACTTCAAATATGACCCGAAATCTGGGCATGATTTAGGCCTTGTTTAATGGATGGTGCCCACGTTTCTGCGCCGGGGCTCTGGATTCGATTCCAGTGCATGAATGTCTGATAATGCCCCTATTTCTGGAGAACGTGGAGTGGAGTCACGTCCTGTGGAGTTGTGTCACAGCGTGTTACAACAGGCTGATTAACAAACACACAGGAGCATCATGTTGCAGCTTTAAGGGCGAATGCTGAATGATGGTTATGTCCCTATCACTGCGCCGAAAATTCTAGTTCCAAATTCCACAGAGCTGTTGCATAATATACATGTACAAGTTGATTAAACTTTTTTGGAATCGTGCCTTGTTGGAGAAAGAAGAGGTACGACTACTGAATTTGAGACTATAGACCCAGGATGGCTGAAAGCACAGCCAACCGTCTTGATTGGAGTCACATTTACACTTTCTAGAGGTTTATAAAATTATGAAGGGCATGGATAGAGTGAGTGGTCAAGGTTCCTTCCCCTCAGGGTAGGACAGTGTAAAACTAGAAGGCATAGGTTTAAGGTGGGAAGAGAAATATTAAAAAGACAATGAAGAACAACCTTTTTTTCCTGCAGAGGGTGGTGCTTCTATGGAATAAACTGCCAGAGAAACTGGTGGAGGTTGGAACAATTAACAGCATTTAAAAGGCAACTGCATGGATTTATGATTAATGGGACATGGGCCAAATGCTGGCAAATGGGAGCGGATTAATTTAGAATAATCGGATGGCATGAACAAGTTGAAGGGTCTGGTTCCCTGTTGTACATCTCTATGAATCATTGATTTAATTAATGAAGGTCTCTTTGTAATCTTCAGCTGTTCACCATTATACAAACATTGTCCACTGTACACCAAAACTTGATGTCATCCGCACATTCGCGAAATATACCTTCTATAACTCTCATCTAAATCATTTATATAAATGACAAACAAAAGTGGACCCAACAATTTTGCCTCTGGATCATCGCTGCCCACCGGATTCCATTTCAAAAAACAACCATCCACCACCACCCTGTCTCCTGCCATTAAACAGGTATACACAGAAACACACGCACAATCACACACACATACAGAGACACTGACGCAACCATGTCTTTAAGACAAAGGTTAGATTAAAACAACGATCGAGAGTTATAGTGAGAAGGCGGGAAAGATGTGTTGAGAAACACACCCGACAGAATCAAATAGCAAAGTAGACTTGATGGGCCAAATGGCCTATTTCCAATTTCTTATGCTCTGTGGCCTTAAAGTGTCAGGATTATTTTCCAAGGGTGCAGTAGAAGCTAAGCTTGATAAATACTTGACTGAACAGTCAATGAGACTGTGAGATACGTTTGAGGGGCTGAATGGTATATGGTTGTTCCTATTTGCTGTGCCCTTGTTTCTGAAAAGAGTAGGTGACTTGCTGTGAGGTTAACATGCTTTAATGTAAAAGGGGTCTCCCATTTCCATTTGAGATAACGTTGCTTCTTTCTCCTTTGGATTATGCGATCTGTGGCGTTCTCATCCCCCGAGAACAGTGAAGTCTGGGTCATTGAGGATATTCAAGGTTGACCTTGACTGACCCGTTGATGGACAGGAGGGTCAATGTCGATTGGGAACTGACAGGAAAGGGGTATTCAGTTACAATCAACCCAGCCATGATGTTTTAAACTGAGCAGCAAGTTGGAAGGGACGAATGGCCAACTGCTGCTCCTACCTCATCCGTTGTTCTGTCAATTGACCCCCAAGGCTGTTACAGAGGGAGAGAAAGATCCCATTCAGCCAGTGATAATACAGCAGGATCAGGCCATAATGCACCTCTATGGGGCTAGACAGGAATAGAATGAAGTATTCAAATCATTTCAGTAAATTACACAGCACAGGAGGACGCCATATACCCATCCCAGGCTGTTACGCAGGAGCAGGGGCGCCTTGGGCAGCATCAGGAAATACAGAGAAGAGATCATTCCTCATTTTGTGTTTGGCAAGCTGTAACTATTGGAATTCTTCAGGGATCTGTGTGAGGTTATCAACAAATTACAATCCACACCAATGAGTTGGATGATAAGGATGGAGCTCAGTTTGCTCATACATCAGGATAGTCAATCAATAAGATGTCAAATGGAGACAGAGCATCTCCAATGAGATACAGACAGGGGAGGGCAGAGCGTCTGCAATGGGATACAAACGGGGGGAGGGCAGAGCGTCTGCAATGGGATACAGACGGGGGGAGGGCAGAGAATCTGCAGTGGGATACATACAGGGGAGGGAAGAGCATCTGCAATGAGATTCAGACAGGGGGAGGGCAGAGCGTCTGCAATGAGATACAGATGGGGGAGGGCAGAGAATCTGCAATGAGATACAGACGGGGGGAGGGCAGAGAATCTGCAATGGGATACAGACAGGGGGAGGGCAGACCGTCTACAATATGTTACAGACAGGGGGAGGGCAGAGCGTCTGCAATGGGATACAGACAGGGCAGGGCAGAGCATATGCAATGGGACACTAATAGGGGAGGGGCAGAGCTTCTGCAATGGGATACAGACGGGGGAGGGCATAGCGTCTACAATGGAATACAGACAGGGGAAGGGAGGACCGTCTACAATATGATACAGACAGGGGAGGGCAGAGCGTATGCAATGGGATACAAACAAGGGAGGGGCAGCGCTTCTGCAATGGGATTAAGACAGGGGGAGGGAAGAGCATCTGCAATGGGATACTTACAGGGGGAGGGAAGAGCATCTGCAATGAGATACAGACAGGGGGGGAGGGCAGAGCGTCTGCAATGGGATACAGTCGGGGAAGGTATAGCGTCTACAATGGAATACAGACACTGGGAGGGCAGACCGTCTACAATATGATACAGACAGGGGGAGGGCAGAGCGTCTGCAATAGGATAGAGACAGAGGGAGGGCAAAGCGTCTGCAATGGGATAGAGACAGAGGGAGGGCAAAGCGTCTGCAATGGGATAGAGACAGAGGGAGGGCAGAGCATCTGCACCGGGATACAGACAGGGGAGGGCGGATCATCTGCAATGGGATGCAGACGGGGGAAGGCAGCACGTCTGCAATGGGATATAGACAGCAGAGGGCAGAGCGTCTGCAATGGGATACAGACAGGTGACGGCAGAGTATCTGCAATGGGACAGAGACGGGGGAGGGCAGAGTATCTGCAATGGGATACAGACAGGGGGAGGGCAGAGCGTCTGCAATGGGATATAGACAGGGGGAAGGCAGAGTGTGTGCAATGGGATACAGACAGGGGGAGGGCAGAGCGTCTGCAATGGGATACAGACAGGTGACGGCAGAGTATCTGCAATGGGACAGAGACAGGGGAAGGGCAGAGTATCTGCAATGGGATACAGACGGGGGAGGGCAGAGCGTCTGCAATGGGATACAGACGTGGGGGGCAGAGTGTCTGCAATGGGATACAGGCGGGGGAGGGGCTGAGTATCAAGCAATGGCATACAGACAGAGGACAGTTTTGAGCAAACCTTCAGCAGAAAAAAAGTACAAAATTTCTGTGATGGGAATTTTCTGTTTTGGGGAAAAGACAAAACAGCAGAAAATTATTTAAATGCAAGGAGAATGCAGAACTGAGTGGTACAGAGGGATCTGTGTGTCTTAGTACATGAACCACATCAAATTACTCTGAAGATGCAGCTGGTGATTTGGAAGTAAATGGAATTATTCTGTTTCGTGCAAGGGGTGTTGTGTTTGATCTTAGCGATGATTTTTGCATCAGTACAGGGCATTGCTGAGATCACATCTGATGTATTATGTGTCGTTATAATTGCCTTAACTGATAACAACAAAATTGCTTTCGAAACATTTCAAAGATGTTTCTCTTTACTCATTCTTGGGATGAAGGCATTACGATACGAAGAAGGAACAGTTCGACCTGACAATCAGAGATGTTTCATTGACCGTATAACATCTTGAGAAGAGTGTAGTTGGTAAATACCGGATGGATATTTTTTCTTATTTGGGAGAATAAAATTGGGGAAATAATTTAAGAATAAGTCAGGTTCAAAGGAAAAGTCATTGGACCGTAAAATTGAACTCTGATTTCTCTTCATATCTGATGCCAGACAGGCTGAGCTTTTCCAGCAATTTCTGTATTTGTTTAAGAATAAAACATATTCATCTTAACACAGATATTGTGAAGTCATCAAACGCTTATGTTTACATTATGCAGGCACATATTAACACATCTTCAAAACAAGTAGGGCCATTTATTGTTAATGAATTGATTCGGTGTATGACAACAGCAATAACACACTGACCTGGAGTCGAGAATGTGATGGAGTCATATAGTTCGGACAATATTCAAGGAGAGCTCACATGGTCCCATTTGGGACCTGATAACGTTACTGATTTAACTTACAGATAGAAAAAATGTAGCCGATCTGTGAAGGAACAGCCTATTGCTCCTTTTCTGTTTCCCTGCTGCTCAACACAGCACTGTGTGAGAGTGAAAAAAAGCCTAGTTGTCTTTTCCACTCATGGAGGATTCCTGATGATGATTCATTGGAATCTCCCCACTGCCTGAAGCAAAGCAATTCAGCCAAATACAACTGTTTCAGGAAGAAATCCCATTGTCAGAATGTTTTGCGAGACGAATGACTTCAGAAGTAAGTATTCAGACTCGATATGTGAGGGGATCAGACAAGAGATTCTGTGGCTACAAATCGGAATCCAACATGATGTATAGCCTTCTACGTGCTAGGGTCCAGGATGTCCCAGAGCTGCTGCAGAACGTTCTCACCGGGGTGGGGGAGCAGCCAGAAGTCATTGTGCACATTGGTACAAATGACATAGGTAGAAGTAGTGATGAGGATCTGCAGAGTTATGATCGAGAGCGAGGAAAAAGGGTGAAAGACAGGACCACGACAGTGGTAATATCCGGTTTACTCACTGTTCCATGCTAGTGAGGGTAAGAACAGGTGGACATGGCAGAGGAACATGTGGCTAAATAACTGGTACAGGAGGTAGGGATTCAGAGTTTTAGATCACTCGGATCTTTTGTGGGTCAGAGGTGACCTGTTCAGGAAGGACAGGTTGTACCTGAATTGGAAGGGGACTAATATCCTGGCAGGCAAGTTTGCTAGTGCTACGAGGGAGTGTTTCAACTAGATTGGCTGGCGCGGGGGACGGCGTGGGATCCTCAACAGCAGGGTTGCAAGTGCGAGGCTGGAAGGCGATACCGTAATCACAAACAGTAAAGTGCTGAGATAGGTTAGGCAGGAACACGACCGGGAGCAAGGAATGCCTGTTGGATTAAATTGCATCTGTTTCAATGTAAGATGGCTGACAGGTAAGGCCGATGAACTCAGTGCGTGGAGAGGTACGTGGGACTGCGATATTATCGCCAATAGAGAAACATGGCTAAAGGAGGGACAGGACTGGCAGCTTAATGTACCAAGGTACAGGTGCTTTATGCGAGACAGAGATGGTGGAAGGAGGTGTGGGGGCGTTCATTTTTGATTAAGGCGAATACCACAGCAGTAATCAGAGATAAAATAACTGATGGATCACCCAGTGAGGATTTGTGGGGAAAGCTAAGAAATAAAAAGGGAATGATGATATTAATTGGGTTGTACTATAGGCCCCCAAATAGTAAACGGGGAATTAGAATAATTAAAATATGTACAGAGACTGGGGAGACTTGCATGGCCAATAGGATTGCCATAGTCGGAGATTTTAATTTTCCTAACATTGACTGAGAATTACATAGAATTAAGGACTGAGCTGGGGTGTATCTATTAAGTGTGTTCAGAAACGTTTCCTCAAGCAGTATGTAGAGGGTGCAATGCGGGAAGGGGTAAAACTTGACCTACTCTAAGAAATAGGGCAGGACAGGTGACTGAGGTGACAGTGGGGGAGCACTCTGGGACCAGTGGCCATAGATTTAAAATACTTAAATAGAAGGACAAAACTGGCCTGCATGTTCAATTTCTAAATTGGGGCGAGGCGAATTTTGATGAAATTAAATAGGAGCTTGTAAGGGTTGATTGGAGGAGTTTGTTTGCAGGAGAAGGGACCTCCGGCAAATGGGAGGACTTTAAAAGTGAAATGGCTGGAGTTCAAGGTCTGTATGTTCCTGTGAGGGTAAAAAGCAAGGTTGGCAGGAAGAGGGAACCCTGGATGTCAGGAGATATTGAGGCTTTGCAGGCAAAAAGGAGCTGAAAATGTGTTGCTGGAAAAGCGCAGCAGGTCAGGCAGCATCCAGGGAACAGGAGAATCGAAGTTTCGGGCATAAGCCCTTCATCAGGAATGAGGAAAGTTTGTCCAGCAGGCTAAGATAAAAGGTAGGGAGGAGGCAAAAAGGAGGTGTGGCTGAGGTCCATGCAGCTGGGATCAAGGGACTCCCTGACGGTGTACAGATAATACAGGAGTTTACCGAAGAAGGAAATCAGAAGGGCGATAGCCTTGTCTGAGAAGATTAGGGTGATAGCCTTGTCTGAGAAGATTAGGGTGAATCCAAAGAGGTTCGTGAAGTATATTAAAGTTAAATGAATAACTAAATGAGAATATGACCCCTCAAGGTCCAAAGTGGACATGCATGTCGAGAACCATAGGAGATGTGTGAGATTCTCAATGAATATTTCTCCTCTCTCTTTACCGTGGAGAAATACAAGAAGACTTGGGAGGTTAACAAAAGTCGTGGTGATATCTTGGGGTTAGTCAATATCACAGGAGAGGCCGTGTTCGATGCATTAGAATGTATGAAGGAGGATAAATCTCCTGGTCCTAAACAGATGCATCCAAGAATACTGCAAGAGGCTACAGAAGATACTACGGGGACCTGCGTGATATTTTTGCATCATCGTTAGCCGCAGATAAGGTTCCAGAATATTGAAGTGTAGGAAAAGTTGTGCCATTATTCAGGAAGGGAATCAAAGAAAAATCTGGGAACTATAGACCGGGAAGCCGAACGTCTGTGGTAGGTAAGTTACTTTATAAGTTTCTGAGGGATAAGATATGCACACGTTTGGAAAGACAGGGTTTGATGAGAAATAGTTTATTTTTTTCAGTTACCTACAGTATGGAAACAGGCCATTTCACCCAACAAGGCCACACAGACCCTCTGAATAGCAACCCACCCAGTCCCATGCCCCTATCCTATATTTACCCTGACTAATGCACATGAGGCTGTGGCCAATTCACCTGACATGTACATCTTTGGATTGTGTAAGGAAAATGAAGCTCCCAGGGGACACCCACACAAACACAGGGAGAATGTGCAAACTCCACAATTGAGTCATCCGAGGCTGAAATCAAACCCGGATCCGTGGCACTGTGAGGCAGTAATGCTGACCACTGAGCCACGATGACACCCTTGCTTTTTTTCAACGCAGTTCAATGACACAGGGACAAAATCTATTCTGCCCTTCAACAATGATGCACGTTCCAATGCCACATACCATGGATAATTTATTCTCTGCTGAAAATGCCATATTATTATTATTTATTATTGTTTGTTGTTATTTATTTTAATAATTATTATTAATAGTTGTTTTTAGACTGGAACGATTGCATGACTTTGTGAGTGGGAGATCATGTCTCACAAATTTGCTTGAGTTTTTTGTTGAAGTGACCAGGAATGTTGATGAGGGCAGCGCGGTAGACATAGTCTGTATGGTTTTCAGTAAGGCCTTTGACAAGATTACTCTTGATAGGCTGGTCTGGAAGGTTAGAATCGCAGGGAATCCGGAGGGAGCTGACGAATTGGATACACATTGGCTTGATGGTAGTAAACAGAGGGTAATAGTGGAAGGATGCTCTCGGAGTGGAGGCCTGTGACACGTGAAATGCCTCAGGGGTCAGTGCTGGGCCCATTGTTGTTTATTATCTAGTTAAATGATATTCTTCAGAATGTACAAGGCATGATTAATAAATTTGAAGGTGACACTAAAATTGGTGGTATTGTGGACAGTGAGGAAGGTTATCAGAAATTGCAGCAGGATCTTGATCAACTGGAGAAGTGGGCTGAGGAATAATTTTTGCAAACTTAGGTAAATGTAGGAGTTTCATAGTGAATGGTAAGGCGTTAAGCAGTGTCGTTGAGCAGAGGGACCATGAAGTTCAGGTCCACTGTTCTCTGAAAGTGGAGTCACAGGTAGACATGTTCAGTGAAGAAGGCTTTTGGCTCACTGGCAGTCAACGGTCAGAACATGGAGGAGAGAAGTTGGTAAGTTATGTTGCAGGTATACCGGATGTCAGTGAGACTGAACTTGTAGTGTTGTGTTCAGTTTTGGTCACATTGCGTTCAGAAGGATGTTTTTAAATTGAAATGTGTGCAGACGGAATTTACAAAGATGTTGCCAGGACTCAACAGTATGAATTATAGGAAGAGCTTAGACAAGCGAGATCTTTTTTTCTTTAGAGCGTATGAGACTGAGGGGGATCTTATAGAAGTGTACAAGATTATGAGAGACATGGATAGGGTGAATGGACTGAGCCTTTTTTTCCCAGAGTTGAGAAATTGAGGACTAGGGAGCATCAATTTAAGGTGAGATGGGAAAGAATAAAAGGGAAACTGATGGAAACTGTTTACACAGAGAGTGGTACACAAAGGGAATGAGCTGCCAGCGGAAGTGGTTGAAGCATTTATAGTAACAATACTTAAACGGCATTTGGACAAGTACATGGGCAGAAAAGGACGAGAAGTGACGTGCTGGGAAAAGAGGTTAATGTGGATGGATATTTGTGTCAGCTTGGACCAGTTTGGGCAAAGGTTCCTCTCTCCATGCTGTAGGACTTGATGACTCTGTAAGTAGAATAGCGTTTGGGTCAAGCTCTCATTCTTCCTTTGGTCATGAGTTCGAATAATACTTGGACAACGTTCTTTCAAGAAAACTTTGCAGAGGTTTTCCTTTTCAGTTTGATATCAAACATACGTGTGTGTGAGTGTGTGTGTGTGTGCGTGTATGTGTGTGTGTGTATGTGTGTGTGTATGTGTGTGTGCATGTGTGTGTGTGTGTGTGTGCGCGCGCGCGCGTGTGTGTGTGTGTTCCGCATTATTTTTCAAAGTGAAATATCAATGTACATATTTGCAATATCCGCTCGTCATTCTTCTTTCCATCATAGTTTGAGTAACTTTGCTTTGGTCATATACATGTTGTTTTAACAGATTAAAGAAATCTGTCTGACTTGCTCCTAACACTGACCCTGACATACTCTGAGAACTATAACATTGGCCATATCACCAATCTAGTTATTTTCTCTGTGTGTGTGTGTGGCTAGTGGATCAGTGGGACTAGAAAAGGGAACAGCGATCCAAAAACACAGGAAATTATCGACTCAGTCAGCCTAATGCCAGTGTAAAGGAGATTGTTGCAGGGGATTCTGAGGGATACGATTTACATGCATTTAGAAAGACGAGGACTTTTTAGGAATAGTCAACATGACTCTGTACGATGGAAATCATGTCTCATTAATGTGATTGGTAGTTTGAAGAGATGGCGAAGAAGATTGAGGAAGGCACTGTGGTTTGCATTATTTACATAGACTTCAGCAAAGCATTTAATAAGGTTCCTCATTGTAGACAGATTACCAAGGTTATGTCATATGGAATTCAGGAAAGGCTAACCAATTGGATACAAAATTGGATTGAAGGTAACGGGTTGATTTCCAGACTGGAGGCCTGTAGGCCGAGGTGTGCTGAAAGAATCAGTGCAAAGCTCAGTGCTTTTCATCATGTATATAAACAGCTTGTATGTGATTATCGGAGGCATGGTTAGTCGGTTTACAGGGAACATAAAAAAAAATGTGGGGCAGTGGACAGAGATGATCATTTCAGAGGACAACGGCACCCTTGACAAACAAAAGGCCAAGGACTGGCAGATCGAAATTAATACAGACATTTGTGAGATTTTGCATTTTGGTAAGTTAAAGCAGGGTAGTGCCCTGGGGAATGTTGCTGAACAAAGTGACCTACGGATGCAGGTTCATAGTTCCTTGAAAGTGTAGTAGCAGGTAGGCAGAGTATTAATGTTCAGTCAGAACATTGAGTATAGGAGATGGGGTAGCATAGTACGCTTCTAGAGGACGTTGGTGAGGTCACTTTAAGTATACTGCGTACAATTCAGTTGGCACTGCTAAAGGATGGATGTTGCTAAGCTTGAGAGGGTGCAGAAAAGATTTACAAGGATTTTCTGGAACCTGAGGAATTGAGCTGCAGGAGAGGATGAACAGGTTGAGGCTTTTACCCCTGGACTGTTAGAGGCTGAATAGTGACATGGCAGAGGTTTATAAAATCCGGAAGGCCATTTATAGTCCCAATGGCCAACATCTTTTTTCCGAGTGAAGTTACTTCCAGAACTAGACGGCATACGTTGAAGATGACAGGGGAAAGATTTAGACGGGACCTGAGGGGAAACTTTTTCATGCAGAGGCTGTGGGTGCACGGAAAGTTCTGTCAGAGGAAGTGATGAAAGTGGTACAATTACATGTTTAAAATATATCTGGATAGATGCATAAATAGCAATGGTTCAGAGGGATATGGACCAAATGCTGGCCAGTAGGACTAGGTCAGGTTAGGATACCTGATCAGAATGGTGACTTTGGACAAAAGGATGTGTTTCCATGCTGTATGATTCTCCTATTCTATCACAGGGTTGAGCTAAAAGGGCTTTTGAATTGGAATTCTCTTCCCCAGAGGTTTGTGTTGCCTCTCTGATTGCAAGTATTCACAGCTGAGGTAGTTAAAGATTTCACAGAGACGGCGTCATGGATATTGGGATACAGACAGGAAATTGTGGCTGAGACCAAACCTGATCAGACACAATCTTAGTGCCTGGTGGAGAAGGCTCAAAGTATCTCATGAGCCACTCCTACTCCTCAGACCCCTGTTTCTGTGTTCCATTCAGACCCTCAAACCTGCTGTATAGGAGCAGGTGGAGGCCACTTACTGCTATCACCTAGTGCACAGAGGAGAGCATTCACTCCCTTGTGACTGTCACACATGGTTTGGTAGATTTGTAAAATGTAATTGGAAAACCCAGGCTGAATATGAAAGCGGTCCGTCATTTCTCTTTACAGAGCTTCCCCTGTCTGCAACTTGTGCTCCATTTGTTGGTAGACGCAGATTCACTGTGAATACAGCCCCCATACCTCACCCAGAGATGCTCACAAAGTTCTCTGGGCTCCTTGACTGCAACGTTCCATAACAGACCTTCCAGGAACCTTCCCGTAGGTAATCTAATTTAATCAAATTTTCCAGTAATAGAATGTGAGAATATTAGAAACAAAGGTAGATCGTTCACCTCCCAAGCGGACCCTGCCTTTCACTAAGATCATGGCTTCATAGCCCCCACCTCTCAGATACATCAAAATCCATCTCCAGCCTCTATGAGTACTTCCATAGAACACAGAACAAAGAACAGTACAGCACAGTACAGGACATTCCACTGTCGATGTTGTACCACCGGTTTATCCTACTCTATGATCAGACTATCCTACATGCTTCCGTTCACTTTATTCCATATGCCTATCCAAGAATCTCTTAAGTCTCCCTCACGTATTTGACTCTACTTCTACTGCTGGCAGTGTATTCCACACGCACACCACTCTCTGTCTAAAGAACCTACCTCTGATATCTCCCCTGAACCTCCCTCCAATTACCTTAAAATTATGACCCCTTGTGATAGATATTTTTGCCCTAGGAAACAGTTGCTAGCAATTCACTCTATCTGTGCCTCTCATCATCTTGCACACCTCTATCAAATCACCCGTCATGTTTCTTTCCTCTAATGATAAAAGCCCTTCCTCCCTCAAGTTTTCTTCGTAAAACTTGCTTCCAGTCCAGGCAGCATCTTGGTAAATTCCTCTGCACTCGGTCTAAAGCTTCCACTTCCTTCCAAAAATGGGGCGAGCAGAACTGAACACAATATGCCAAGTGTGGTCTAACCAGGGCTCTATAGAGCTTCAGCATAACCTCACGGTTCTTAAGTTCAATCCCCCTGCAAATAAAAGCCAACACACCATATGCCTTCTTAACCACACCATCAACTTGGGGAGCAAATTTGAGGAATCCGTGGACACGGACCCCAAGGTCGCTCTGTTCCTCCATACTGCCAAGAATCCTGTCTTAAACCATGTATTCTGCATTCACATTCGAGCTTGCAAGGAATTCACTTCACACCTTTTCAGTTTGAACTCCATCTGTCACTTCTCAGCCCAACTCTGCATCCTGTCAATGTCCCGTTGCAACTTACAAAAGCCCGCCACATTTTGCACCACTCCAACAACCTTTGTGTCATTGGAAAACTTGCTAACCCACTATTCCAAACCCCCATCCAAGTCATTAATAGAAATAACAAAGTGTAGTGGTCCCAGAGCCGATCCCTGCGGAACAGCACTGGTCCCTTTCAGTGATCTAGCTCCCCTAACTCTGTGTAAGAGAATTCCTGACATTCACTACCCTCTATTCGAAGAAAACATTCTCTGTTTCTACATCATAAGCTTTTGATATGAACAAAAGAGGGAATACATGGGCTCAGCGAAGAGAGGCTGCTCTTGAACTCTCGGCAGTATTTGACTGAGGATGAGATCAAGGAGCCTGAGCAAAATCACACTTCATGAGAATCGATTGTGACCTCTCCACGGCACAAGGGAAGATGATTAACATTGGTGGGCATCTCTGCAGGAGATCCTCAAGGTAGCTCCTCAGCCCAGGCATCTTCTGTTTGTCAGCGGGGAATCCCTGCACTTTGGAAAGAGGCCTTTCAGCCCATTGAGTCAAAACTGAGCAGAAGTGGGGATATTCACTGAAGTTTACATAATGTTTAGAACAAATTTTCCCTCTTCAGCTCTTGAAGCAGTCTGTGTCCATGTGCAACTAGACCTGGACAACATTCAAGATTTTGCTGTTAAAGTCTGGGTAACATTCATGTTACAGCACTGTACATTTCCACAGTAAAACGAGGAGCACATTCAGCACTTCAATCTGGTTTCACAAGAATATGAGGAAGACATTCAGCCCATCAAAACTACTGAGCAAAAAGAGGGATCGTCCATTCAGTTCCTCCTGCCTATAAAACAGGAAGAGAACGAATCTGCTCACTCCCATACCCACTTACACAGGATCAGAAAGAAACCATTTCACTCCCAGTGTCATTAAAAATGATCAGGAAGAGGTCATTCAGCTTCTTAAGCCACTAACACAGAACAGGAAAGGGTCAGAGATGTTCTAACGTTGCAAACAAATGGAGCATAGGCAGCACAGGTAGACTGCTCCAAATTGATCCACATTATTTAATTACTCATAGTGCATAAGTGTTACCTTAACATGGTTTTCTGGCATTCGAAATGAAGCCAACCTTTTTAAAGTATTCTCCAAATAATTGTCTTCAACCGCGAAGAAGGCAGACCCACGGTGTCCATGGAGATCAGAAGCTAGTGGGGAATGACTAACTCTTTCAAAATGAAGTTATAGTAGCTGCTGACAGGATGGTGCACAAAGTGACATTCAATGCAGTGTCAAACACTAACTGTGCATTCAAGTGTCCCGAATTCATTCAGAGCCTGTAGCTCTCTGTCAATCGACATAGGGCTCTGCAGATGCATGTACACTATCGGGACTCAATCATCCAATGAAAAGTATGGAATTTCCACACGATTCAGCTGTTTGAGACATAATGACTGTCCGTCCATAATCATCAAGTTTCAGCTTCTTATTTTCTCAGAGCCCTACAGATTAAACACATAGTCACTGAACTCACTCCTCATGGTCCAATCATGCGAGAGTTTAGTCTGGTAAAACTCCTTTGCGCTGTCTCGGTGAGAAAGAGATCATTATCTATAAAGCAGACCAAATAAATACTCTCTCAACAAAACACGACCAATGGGAAACATATTCTAACTCTGGTGCTTCAATCATTTTGCATGAAGAGCCACATATCACTTACCCCTATTCCACCCCTACACACCCATGGATTCTCACATTCCCCGCTCACCCGTATTCAATCAGGTCAAGCGTCTTCTAAATACTCAAATAATCCATTCCCATTGGTTCTGAATTGTCAATGTCACAAAGCACAATCTCTACAAAAAGGTTTATCAATGACCATTTCCCTTTCCTGAATCTAGGCCGACTCTACCAAATCATATCATTATTTTCCAAGTGTCTCGTTGTCACGTTCCTTATAAAAGGCTCCAATGTGTTTTTTTTCACAGCTAACATCAAGCTATTTAGTTTTCTGTTTTCCCTCTCTGTCCTGTTTTAAATATTTACGTTTACAATAGCTGATTGCCAGTCTGCAGGATCATTTCCAGAATCTAACCAGCTTTGAAGAATAATCAATTTTTTTTTTCACTAACTCTGTTTTCATTTCCTCAACACTCTGAGATGTAGATCATCAGATGCAGCAACTTATGAAACTACAGTTCAATTAGATTTCCAAAAGGATACCCTTCATTAATTCTAATTTCCTACATTTCTTCATTTTCACCAGTCCCCCTTCTCTCTAGTATATCTGGAAGTTTGTTTCTGTACCTTCCCCTGTGGAGATGTGCATTCCTCTCAGCAGGCAGGTGGCTTCTGTCAGGTTGTGATACATCGGAGGACTACACTTCAGAGAAGGCGAATAAATTACCCACTCCTGCCTGGAAAGTTCCAAAATTAAAACAGTTAAATTCATGGTGAGAGTCAGCACATTCTTGCCCCTGGTGTGAGGCTGCAGATTATACTGAAGGAGGGACACAGCTCAGTGAGCACCTCATTTTTGAAACTGGTTTCACACTTTACACCTGAATGTGTCCGGTTAGACAAATGTTCCTAGAAATCTCAGGAAGGAAAGTGCAATGCTTTGCTCCTCCTTGTTTCCAGAGCTTCCCTGCTGTGTAGTCTTCGCTCCATTTGTTTACCATGGACCCAGACACTCTATGAATGCAGTGTCCAGAGTGTGGTCACCAAACTGAAGTGCAGTGGGCGGTACAGTGGCACAGTGGTTCGCCCTTCTGCCTCACAGCGCCAGAGACCCGGGTTCAATTCTCAACTCAGGCGACTTATTGTGTGGAGTTTGCACATTCTCCCCGTGTCTGCGTGGGTTTCCTCCCATAGTACAAAGATGTGAATGTTAGGTGAATTGGCTACGCTAAATTGCCCTCAGTGTTAGATGCAGGGGTAAATGTAGGGGAATGGGTATGGGTGGGTTGCGCTTCAGCGGGTCGGTGTGGACTTGTTGGGCTGAAGGGCCTGTTTCCACACTGTACGTATCTAATTTAATCTAAAAAAACCCTCGGGTCTCCCTGAATGAACTCAGCAGCTGACAAAAAAAACCTGAGAACACCATCCATTCCTTGTGGACCTTGCAGCCGCGGCCTGGTCCGGTGGAGCGATGGTCAAGCTTTCCCAGAACCAGGATTCTTAGTTTTACCTTTCGCTAGTTATTGCTGGATCGGAAGGCAGGAAATATCTCCCGGCTGCCACACTCTCTCTCTGAGATTTCTCTCAGAATTGTCTTTTGATGATCTTTCCTCCTGGATTGGAGAACTGCATGTGAAACCATCTTTTTTTAAAGATTAGATTACTTACAGTGTGGAAACAGGCCCTTCGGCCCAACAAGTCCACACCTGCCCCCGTCGAAGCGCAACCCACCCATACCCCTACATTTGCCCCTTACTTAACACTACGGGAAATTTAGCATGGCCAAATCACCTACTCTGCACATCTTAAGACTGTGGAAGGAAACCGGAGCACCCGGAGAAAACCCATGCAGACACGGGGAGAACGTGCAAACTCCACACAGTCAGTCGCCTCAGGCGGGAATTGAACCCGGGTCTCTGGTGCTGCGAGGCAGCAGTGCTAACCACTGCGCCACAGTTTCCTGAATTTATTTTGTGAGAAGTGCGTGTTTAAAGGATGTTACCATATTGAAGCAGTTACTGTGTAGTAGTTAAGTAATCTATTATTCTGTTATGTTTTCTCATAGAATGAAGTTATTCCAAGTTACTCTTGTTTTTGTTGTATTTTGTCTACTGTGTTTGAATATATTCTATTTTGCTTAATGTTGAATATTTTGATCAATCCTGAAGAAGGGCTAATGCCCAAAACGTCGATTCTCCTGTTCCCTAGATGCTGCCTGACCTGCTGCGCTTCTCCAGCAACACATTTCCATCTCTATTTTGACCAATCGAATTGCATCTGTAACAGAGCACCTCACATTTACCTTTAAAATAAGAAAATGTTCGTGTCAAGACTACCTTCATCATATATGTTCAAATACGTCTGCTCGTGTGCATCGCAAGAAGGACAGATATTCATGTTTTAATTGGATAATTACTTAATGGACAACATATTGCAGAAACACGGGGTTTCACAGCGGAATGCGCCAAGCTGGGGGAGTGATTGCTCTATCAGAAATTATCCAGGATATTCAATCCTCCTCACAGCTGCAACCCACACACGTATCAGCCCAGGTGAGATATCTGCTTAGCGTGGAGCACCGTGCAGACCAAGCCCAGTCCAACCCAGCAACCTGTCCAGGATGCAGTACTGTGCAGACCTGGCTCAGTACAACCCAGCACTCTTTCCAGGGTAGAGCACTGTGCAGAGCAGGCTCAATACAAACCAGCAATCTGCCCAAGATGGAATATTGGGCAGATCAGGTTCAGTACAACCCAACAATCTGTCCAGGATGGAATACTGCGCATGTCTCACCAGACCATTAGCTATTTATCCAACATGGGGGCCAGCACAGACCATACCGGTGCATTGATTCATAACCTAGATGAAACGGCCTGTCCAGCATGGGGTGATATGCAGCCTTCGACAGTATCTTGCTTTACAAATGCGACAATGTTTTTGTTCAGTATTGGTGGCTGTACAGTGAATAGCAGTGAGTTGATCTGTAAACATGTAGCAATTACCCTCCCAGCATGGAGAGCTGTGTATTCTACCCCAGTGCATTGTTCAGTGACACGGTGTTAGAACCCTGCCCAGCGTGGGGAAACTTGCAGCCCATACTGGAAGTGACAGGATGTGCAGCTGCCAGCCATTTACAGCTCCATACCTCCATTATACCATGATAAGGGATGTTGTGGGTGTGAAAATCACTGCCAGAGCGAGATGGCAGTGAAATCAGTTTAAATAACAACAAACAAAAGAATTATGGGAAAGAGAGAGAGGCAGATTGAGAGAATATTTCATGGAAGTTCACAGGTTTCAGTATGCTGACATGAAGATATTTCGACAGTACCCTGCAACATGAGCCAGTATTCTCAGGATTGGTGGGTGAATGGGATATGGTGTGCGTTCAGATGATGGACTGTTTTCGATGAGCATTTGTTCCCTAGCTCTGTAACTGGGAGTGGGGTCAGCAGAGTCTGATTCATTGGGTTGAATCTAACAATAATTTATCTTTGTGTGATTTTTATTGAGTGTGACAGAGGTGTTGGCTGCACGAGGCTGAGCAAGTTTTCTGGTGCTATCATATCGAACTTACCTCCTTAACTTCCAAGACATCCCGTGATATCCCTCTCATTCAATGCCAGCCCAATTCTTCCACCCGTCATGGCTGGAGTTACTCACCATCGCCCGGGTACCTCTGGAAATTCCGTGATCCCTGGCGCTAGTGCCATCTTTAAAAGGCCAATGGGCACACGATTGAGCTTTCTCTGTTTGGAGCTTCCCTGCACAGTTTACCCCGAGCATGGCAGATAACGGGCAATTACACCACCGTTTGTCGACCGGACACGGAAGTCCTGGTGGATGGACTAGTACAGAGCGGGACCATTCTCTTCCCAGAGGGAGCCACACCACCATACACACCGAGCATGGTCTGACCTCACCACCCAGCTCAGTGCAGTTTTTGGGGTCTGAAGAAATGACCACCAATACAGGACAAGCATCAGTAACCTTCCCCGCTCTGTCAAGATAAGAGTCACCGTATTCTCTCTGCTCCCTCACACTCACTGTATATCTTTTAAAGCACGCACCCCCGGCCAAGGCTAATGCTCCACCACTCTTACTCTTCCATGCAAAGCTTTCCCTCTCTCTCTCTCTCTCACTCACACAGCACGCACGCACACACACACACACACACACACACACACTCTCTCTCTCTCTCCTTTGCAATATCCCCACATGCTGATAAAATATTCTGAAGAATGCTGATTTGGGAATGTTCCAGCTGGTGTTCCAAATAATTCCCACATTCAGGAAAATGTCAATGTCCCAGCATGTAACACAGAAGGGAAAGGAGTAAAGGTATTCAGTTTTCAAATCACTTACAATTCAAATCCACCACGAGGCCATTCAGTCCTTCAAACGCATTCTGGCATTTAATAATATCAGGGCTGGTCTGATGGTTTTCTCAGCTCCATGTTGCAGTATCTTTCAGTCATTTAACCCCCAGCTTCCTGTCACTGAGCAGACGACACTTGGGCACTTTTACCCCGGTTTTCTTCAAGCCCCTGTTCGAGTGCATTTTCCATGGGAACGCACTCTCCTAACAGTATATTGCATCAGCTTTATACTTTTATGTAATGGTAAGTATGCTTTACCCAGACCAATCAAAAACATGCACTTATTTTATGGTTATCGATATCCAATCACAATTAGTAATTCTGGTTATTTTACTTGACTCACCTTATTGTATTCAGCCAAAGATAGCTGTTAAGCACTTGTCTCATTTTTAAATACAATTTTTGGCAGAGAACATTTTTATCCTCAGTCGTTATCTTGATCATTATCTGAATTGTGCTTTTATCCTTGTTATGAAGGTTTCTCTTGCCCTTTGTCTGTGACTGTTTCTCTCTGTGACAGTTACACAGTCTCCCACTCAGTTGGCTGAACGGCTGGTTTGTGATGCAGAGGGAGGCCAACAGTGCAGGTGCAATTCCCCCACACTGACAGAGGTTACCATGAAGGGGAAGCTCTCTCACCCTCAACCCATCACCCGAGGTGTGGTGACCCTCAGGATAAACCACCACGAGTGGTCTCACTGTCATGGCAGAGTAGCCCCATGGTCCTTTGGAGTGCTATTCTAACACTGTTAGCTTTTTAATTTTTTTTCTGGATTATCATTTCGTTTTGCCGGACGTTCTGGAGCAGTGCCATTTTGTACCACTGTCAGCGTTTCCCCATGCTGCACATTCCTGCCCATTCCCAGATAATCGCTGACTACATTGATACTTTTGAACCCTTTGTCTGTGCCTCCAAACATTCAATATCTCTGCCTCCATAGCTCTGTGTGGAAGAGAGTTCCAAAGACTCACCACACTGAGAAAACAAACATAAAGATCATCTGGGGCGTGAGGTTACTTTTTGTCTACTTACCCGAGAATGGATATAATTATTTTAGAAGCGGTTCAGAGATGCTTCACTTCATGTATTCCAAGGTACAATGCCTTATATTATGGTTACTCTTATTGAAACATACAAGACTTTGAGGAGAGTGGATCAGGTAGATACCCACTGGGTATTTTTATGGCCCAAACCTGTTGTCATTGTTATAGAATCTGGACCGTATGGAAGCAGTACATTCTGTCGATCAAATCCGCACTGACCCACCGACAAGCGTCCGACCCAGACATGTCCCCCTACCCTATTCATGTAACCCTGCATTTCCCATGACTAACACACCTAACTGACATATCCCTGGGCACTATGGGAAATCTAGCATGGCCAATTCATTCTAAGCTGCACATCTTTGGACTGTGGCAGGAAACTGGAACATTGTAAGGAAACCCACATAGATACATGGAGAATATTCAAACTCTACAAAGAGTGTCACCTGAGGTTGGAATTGAACCTAGCTCCTTGGTGATGTGAGGTAGCAGTGCTGACAACAGATCCATCATGCTGCTCCGTTAGCTCTTTTAGTTACTTGTGGCCGACTAAAAAAATCTGACTGACTTGTTCCTAGCACTGGACCTGACCCAGTATGTGAAGTTTATCATCGGCCACATCACCAACCTGGTTACATATAAGATTTGTTGTGAACTGTGAAGGAGTGGGTTGAGAAAAAGAAACAGTGATGTGCTCCAATCCCATTCAGAACCTGAGTGAGGAGGAGTTCACCAAGTGGATTGCATTCAAGTGGGAATTCTATTTTCTATAAGGTTGGGATGGCTGAATCTTTATATTATATCAAGGCTGGCTTCGTCTGATTTTCCATAGACAGGTCAATCAGGGACAATCGTGCATGGACAGAAAAGTGCAGCTGGGACCACAATGAGATAATCCACGTCCTTATTTCCTGGTGGAGTAGTGTCAAAGGGCCGAATGGCCCACTCGTGTCCCTCAGCCCTGTGTTCTGATGTCCATTCAGCCCTTCAGACCTGCTACAGAGGGGCAGATCGAGACCACTCCGATGGTTAGGTGCAGTTTCAGAAAAGTACTTGGAAAATCCAGGCTGGGTCAGGAAGTGACCTCATCCCCCCCGCCCCCCACAATCCCTCTCTCCAGGCTTCCCCTCTCTGTATCTTCTGCTCCAGATGTGGGTCATGTAACAGACCCAGATTCGGTGTGTATACAGCCATCTACCCGCATCCAATGTTAACTCAAACAAATCCTCTTCTGTCCCTGAATGCAGCATCGTACAACACCATTTTCAGGACAATAACCAGTTACTTTCCAAAAGAACGTAAGAAATAGGAACAGGAGCAGGATATTCGGCCCCTGAAGCCTGCACTGTCATTTAACCAGAACACGGCAAATCTACTTCAGGGCTCAACGTCAATTTCCTGTTACCCCCAAGTATCCCTCACTCGTTGATATGTCAAAACCAAATCCACCCCGTCTGTAAATACATTCAGTGACCCAATCGATACACTCTCTGGGATAGGGAATTCCAGGCATTCACTACCTTCTGAATGAAGACATTTCTTTGCATTCCAGTTTGAAATCGATATCCTTTATTCTGTATTTACATTCCTGTGTTCGGGACTCTGCCCTGAAATGGATCAACATTCTCAAAAGCTACCTTGTCAAGTCCCCTCTGTATCTTATATGTTTCAGTAATGTCATCCTCATTCAGTTCAACCAGAATGAATAATTGCCTCACCATTTTAGATGTACTCAATAATTCAACACTATCATTTCAGGAACCCGCCTAACAAACCAACGTACTTACTTGCAACATCAGCATGCTGACGTTATGTTTCAGACACAAGATCAATCCCATCCCTTTGTACTTTTCCTTTTGTGGGAGTCGTCTCCATTAAGTAACAGCCTTCCTTTTGGTTTTCAGTGTTATCCTCAACCCCGGATGCATATTGCACTCAGCTCCTGCCATCAGGCTATCAGTATAGATTGTAAATAAATCTTGCTAATGGACTGATATTTGTGATACTCCAGCAGATACATTTTACCAGGGAGATCCATTAACACTGACTCACTGATTTCTACGTGTTAACCAACCGTTATCCCATGTTAATATTGTATCTGTCATACTATGAGCTTCTGTCTTATGTAACACTTTTTATTTTGTTAAACCTTGTGGAAAATCTCTGGAAAGCCTCGTGTCTGCCAGTCCCCCTTTATCACGCCCGCTTGTTCCATTCTCAGGGATCTCCAGAAAAGCTTTGCATGATTTTGCAGGCAAAATATAGATCGCCTTTCACTAAACCATGCTGATTCTGTGTGAAGCTTTTCTAAATGCCATGCAATGCCTTCCTTAATAACAGACTTTCACATATTCCCAGCAATAATGGTGAGGCTAAATAGTTCCTGCTTTCAGTCTCGCTCCTTTCCTGAAGGCAGGCACCACATTGGAGGGTCTCCAGTTTCGCTGGAACACTCCTGTTATCCAGAGAGCTATGGAATATTTCTCACAGTACCTCCAGTCATTCTGTAATCGCTGCTTTTAAAACCAACTATGAGTGACTGCTGAACTCCTTACGCTTACTCTTAATTGTTTATTTAAAAACCTTGTTCCTTCTGTTAGAGGCAGTTCAAGAACTTCCCTCCAAGTACCATTTTGATTACATCATTTAAATACTTACAGTGCCTTCTCCTGTGAGGAATGATGTAACATTCTGGTGCAAATTATCTATCTGCTCCGTCTCGGCACGCCCTCCAAACGTCCTCAATATACTTTCCTGACTTCATTTCTAACAAAGGTCATACATTCATCTTGTACTTTCTTTGTATACACGGAAAAGCTCGTGATGCTTGTTTTTATATTTCTTGCCAATTTGCTTATATCATGTCTTTTCTTCCTTTTTTCCTCACTTTCTAGATTCATACAGTCATATCACACACAAACAGACCCTTTGCTCCAACTTGTCCATGCTGACCAGGTTTTCCAAACTAAATTAATTCCATCTGCTTGCATGTGGCCCATATGCTTCTGAACATTTCCCATTCATATGTTTGTCCAAATGTCTTGAAAGGTTGTAGCTGTACTTGCATCTACCACTCTTACTCTGGCAGCTCATTCCATACACACACCACCCTCTGTGTGAAAACATTGCCCCTTCGTCCCTTTTAAATCTTTTCCCTTTCACCTTGAAACTACGTCCTCTATATTGGAACTCGACTATACTGTCGAAAAGACCTGGGCTAGTCACCATATCCATGCCTCCCATGATATTATAAACATCTAGAATGTCACCCCTCAACCTTCTACACTCCATCTGATACTAGCTTCAAGAACAAGCATTTTAAAATAAGCACTACTAATTTGATGCAGTATTCAAAATGACAGGTAAACAACATTCAGCCCAAACTTCATACTGTGATGTGATTTTCTCCATGTTATAATACTAATGCAGAGTGAAACTCTGACTAGTGCCAGTAAGACATCAAGAACCTGAATTCCTTTGTCTAAAAGGGGCGATGATCTCTACAGTGAAAACTTATTTCTGGCCAGATCTATGGAAGAAAAGGAATTCTTATACTACACAGTCAGCGTGCAGTTGCCTTTAGCAGAGTGAGATGAAGGCTGAGTTTACTTTTGGAAATTAGGATCACAGTGTGAATTCAGTGCAAAGGGGGAGAGGTGTTTTCAATAAGGTTTACGCCAAGAAGGAAACTTGCCGGAATGAGATTTGAGTGGGAGGTGTAAAACAGCATCAATGGTGAGGCCGAGACACACTGAGACCAGAGGCAAAATGGCAGCACAAAACGCATCTTGATGCTAGTGCAGGGAAGGTAGGCTTGAACAAAGAGCTTCAGGTGAAGTGGGGAGGGATCATAATGTGAAAGAATGTGCTCTGTAATTGGAGAGGGAGAAACTGGCAGCAGGATGGGGAGACGTGCAGGGAAAGGTTGGAGCAGCATTGGCAGGGATTTCTGGGGGTAATTCAGGAAGCACAGCTGAAATGCATGCCCAGCATCTGCTCATGGTCCCTGGAATAAACATCCTAAATCTGGCCCTACACTAACGCTCATCAATAGTAACCTTGACAGCTTTTGCCAACCATGGGTGGTTCACCTTCTTATCGAGTCCTTCTACTTCAATAGAGAAAAAATAATTGCTGAGCATTATGGGATATCTGCTTGAATGTCTGCCCATTTATACTCACTGAACTTGTTCTGGGTCTATTATCACATCCCACTTCAGATCCGAAGTGAGGCAGATATCCTCCATTTAAATATCTGATTCTTTTCAATCATTCAGGGGAGACTTCTGCATATGGCTGAGCACATAATCGACGGAGGCTAACTCTATTCTCCCAGTTTCTCTGTCTCTGTTGTTTCTGTTTGATGATGCCACATTCCAGTGGGTAGCCTCTGACGTGACTTCCTTTTCCGTCAAACCAGAAATCCCCAAACTCCGGAGGACAGGGCCTTCAGCTGTCACCGTCCCATCTCCCGCAGTGCCTCTCTCACTCCGTCCCCTCCTGCCCAGAACAATGATAACCTCCTTGCCCTCACTTCCTACTGCACTAGAATCCACATTCACAGAATCATCTTCCACCCCTTCCAACACCCTTCAGCAGGATATCACCATCAAACACATCTTCGCCTCCTGTCCACTGTCAGCATTTCACAGGGACCTTTCTCTCTGTGACATCCTCCCGCGCAATTCCCCACTCCCCCAAGGCACCTTCCAATGCAATTGCAGAAACTGCAACACTTGCCCATTCACCTCTTCCCTCCTTGTTGTCTAAGGCTCCAGTCACACCTTCCAGGTGAAGCAGCATTTCACTTTTGCTCTTTAAATCCAGTCTCCTGTCATTGCTGCTCACAATGCAGTCTCCGTTCCATTGGGGAGACCAAACAGAGACTGCATTGAGGAACATGCCCACTCTGACCTTCTCATCGCTTCCTGACCTTCTCATCGCTTCCTAATTCAATAACCTACCTTGCTGTCATGCTAACATTTCAGTCCTGGGCTGCTGCAATGTCTCAATGAAACACAACCCAAGCTCGAGTAACACTTCAGTTTACACTTTGGTACGTTACAGCCTGTAGGGGTTAATATTCAATTCCATAACTTCACAGCCTGACCCCAATATGGCTGTTCTCCATTTTTCATGCATTCTCCCTTGTATCCTTCCTGTGACCTTGCGTGTTTCTGTCTTCTTTATCTTGCACTCGATTGAGAGAACCCCTATCCACGATTCGAATCATAATTTAAAGCTATTTCACATCATCTTCTCGTTCACCACTGACAAAAATCCGTTTATCATTTGCCATGCTCTCTTTTCTCGATCACCCACACTCTCACCTCTGACAATGGATTTAAAAACCAAGTTTCCAATCCTTTTCAGTTCTGAAGAAGTGTCACATTAGACTTGTAACGCTTGATATGTTTCTCTGACTCTGCAGATGCTGCCAAACCTGTTGAGTTTCTCGAGAAATGAATAGCACAGAACAAATTTTCAATTAAACAAATAACTACGGATACTGGAAATAAAAATGCAAATATTACAGGAGAAACTGCGAGCTTTGTAGAAGGGTGACCGGACCTGAAAGACAAACTTTACATTCACTCCACCAAATGCTGCCAGACCCGCTTAGTTTCTTCAGCAATTTCTGTTTTTGAACAAGTTCACACAGACGTGTGTCAAAGTTGCTCGAACGCCCTGTCCGACATGGATCGCTGTACACCAGAAAGTGGACAGTAGCACTAGGTGCACACGTTCAATGGCACTGCAACGAAATAAGGCTTTCGCATCAGACACAGGTGCTGGTACTATGGGAATGAAAAACAATCAAATGAATATGATAAAGGGTTTAAGAAAGGTAATAAATTGGAGGCCATGACATTAAGGAGAGACCCTCAGTGGAATGAGAAAATGGAAATGGAAGTGTTCCCACATCACAAACCTCCGAGACACCCGCACCAATCAACCAAATCGCCCCGTGGCTCAACATTTCAACTCCCCCTCACACTCTGCCGAGGATATGGAGGTGCTGGGCCTCCTCCACCGCCGCTCCCTCACCACCAGACGCCTGGAGGAAGAACGCCTCATCTTCCGCCTCGGAACACTTCAACCCCAGGGCATCAATGTGGATTTCAACAGTTTCCTCATTTCCCCTTCCCCCATCTCATCCTAGCTTCTAACCTCCAGCAACTCGATCCCCTGACTTGTCCGGACTTGTCCGACCTGCCCAGCTCCTTTTCCACCTATCCACTCCACCCTCTCCTCCCTGACCTATCACCTTCATCTCCGTCCCCACTGACCTATTGTACTCTATGCTACTCTCTCCCCACCCCCACCCTCCTCTAGCTTATCTCTCCACGCTTCAGGCTCTCTGCCTTTATTCCTGATGAAGGGCTTTTGCCCGAAACGTCGATTTTGCCTGTCCTCGGATGCTGCCTGAATTGCTGTGCTCTTCCAGCGAC